>NC_056748.1:186753745-187013745 GCF_019279795.1 Protopterus annectens | reverse complement strand
AGCGGTAGCAGCTGGTTCAAATGGAGGCAGGGTGAGCTTTTCCAACACATAATTGAGGTCCCATGCAGGTAATGGTGATCTTCTAGGAGGCCTTAAATGTTTGGCTCCTCTAAGATACTGCTTTAGCAAAGGATGAGAAAAGATTGGTGGATCTGCATTGTAATGAGACGAAATGGCAGAGGCATGGATTTTGATTGATGAGAAAGATACGCCTTTGTCAAGCATCTCAGTTAAGTATTGTAATACCTGAGGAATATTTGGTTCTGCTGTATCAGCTCCTTGTGCTTGATTCCAAGCACAGAATCTTTTCCATTTGTCAGCATAAGATTTTCTAGTGCTAGGCCTTCTGGCTTCCAAAATGACATCCATCACAGCCTTACTGAGAGGTGTTGTTTGTATGACTACATGATTAGCCATGCTGCCAGGTTCAGAGTCTGTAGTTGATTGTGCAGGATCTGATTGTTTTGCTGGGAAAGTAGTTGTGGTCTTTGAGGCAAGGTCCAAGCTGGGTATTGAGCCAAGTTCCTTAGGACTGGGTACCAGTATTGGCGGGGCCAGTCCGGGGCAATTAATATCATCTTTGGCTTCTCTTGTCTGACTTTTAGGAGGACCTTGGGTAGAAGAGGCAGAGGAGGAAAGGCGTAAACTGATAGGTGTTTCCAACTGAAGGATAGGGCGTCCACTTTCCATGCTTGTCTGTGATAAGTCCTTGTGCAGAATCTTTTCAATTGACAATTCTGAGGAGCGGCAAACAGATCTATGTCTGGGCTCCCAATTTCTCTGCTATCATGTTGAAGACTTGTGGATTTAGTTTCCACTCGTGAGGATCCATAAGGTTTCTGCTTAAATCATCTGCCAGAGTGTTTTGTTTTCCTGGCAGGAATTGAGCTTGAAGATGTATTTGGTAGGTCAAAGCTGTGCCCCACAGTGCCATGGCTAATCTGCCAAGGAGATATGAGTGTGTGCCCCCTTGTTTGTTTATATACCACATGACTGTGGTGCTGTCAGTCTTTATCAGTAGTTGTCCTGGATGAAGTAAGTCCTTGAAGGCTGTTAGGGCATTTTGAACAGCTAGCATCTCTTTCTGGTTGATTTGTAGATGCATTTGTTTTGGTATCCATAAGCCCTGAATGCATCTTCCTGCCATGTGGGTCCCCCAAGCATAATCGGATGCATCTGTTGTTAAGATTTGGCTGGCAGGGAGTAAAGTGAAGGGCAGTCCCATGTTTTGGTGACATGCCTTTGCCCACAATAGAAACTCCTGTTGCAGGCAGGGAATGAGAGGAATCATTGTTTCCAGACTGTGTGAATGTTGACTCCATAAACTTTTTAGGTACCATTGAAGTTTCCTCATATGCAGTCTTGCACATAGAATTAGCAGGATGCAGGATGCCATGAAGCCCAGAGCCTGCAGAATTTGCCTTGCAAAAGACTGGGTTTTTGTTGCCATCAGTTTGAAGTAAGCAGTCAGTTGCCTTTGCTTGTCTGGCGTGAGGTAAGCCATCTGGGCAGTTGTATCCAAGCTTGCAACCAGGAATGCTATCTTTTGAGAGGGTACCAGTTGTGATTTATTTTCATTTATTGTGTACCCTAAGGCACGTTAGAAGCCTTTTCACAAATGCCAGGTGTTGAAGAAAAGTGTCCTTGTAGTCTGCTTGAATGAGACAGTCGTCCAATTAAGGATACATTTGTATACTTCTTTGTCTGCAAAATGCAATTACTGGTGCCAGGCACTTTGTAAAGTTCCTGAGCGCAGTAGATAAGCCAAAGGGCAGTGCAGAGAATTAATTAATTAATTGCAATAAGCCAGCCTTGAATCTGAGGTATCTTCTGCACGATTGTCTTATTGAGACATGCAGGTATGCCTCTTTTAGGTCTAAAGTCACCAGCCAAGCATTCTTGCCCAGCATGGGCAGAAGTTGCAGCAAAGTCAGCATTTTGAATTTTGGAATGTCCAGGTATGTGTTCAAAATCGATAAATCCAGTATTGGCCACCAAGCCTTGTCCTTTCTGGGTACCAAGAACAGTCTTGAGTAAAAACCTTGTCCTTTTTCCTGTTCTGGTACTGTCTGAATGGCCCCCATATCCATGAGGGACGTAACTTGTTTCTGTGCCTCTGCCCATTTATTTTTCGGCAGATCTGGCCAACCATCTGCCACTGGCAGAGTGTGGAAATGGAATCTGTATCCCTGTGATACGATGTTTAGTACCCACTTGTCCTGGGTTATTAACTGCCAATTTTGAGCAAAAAGTGCTAATATTCCCCCTATGGGTGCTGCCAAAAGATAAGTGCTTGGGGTAGGCAGAGGGAAGTCATTGGGATTGCTTTCTGTAGGTTTGCGTTTTATCTCCTCCAGATTTGGAGGTGGAAGCACCTCATTGCTTTGACCTGTATGAATCCTGCACCTGGTATCTGGAACCCTTAGGGCGTCTGGATTTGGCCCTTTGAGCTCTGTCTGACACAGGAAAGGACCAATTTGTTGTAGGCCAGTGTCTACTGAATCTTGGTGGCTGCACTTGTAAGAAGTCTTTAACAGTTTGCATAGACTTTGCTTTGTCTTCCATTTTCTTTAAAACCTCTTCTGCCTTAATACCAAACAGAGAATCATGATGTAAAGGTGTATCTAGCAATTTAGCTTTAACATGATCAGGCAAATTTTGTTCCTTTAACCAGGCATGCCTCCTAATCACAGATCCAGAAACTGTGGCCCTGCAGGAGGCCTCTAAGGAATCAAAACCACATTGCAAAGTATGCTTTCCAACTTGTTCAGCTGCATGCAATAATTCCTGCAATTCTTTACTTTCTGCACATTCTGAAATCAACATCATTTTCTGTTTCAGCAAACCCATAACATGTTGTTGGTACTTAAGCATATGAAATTGACAGTTTAAGGCCCTGATTACCAAGGCTGCAGATGTATAAACCATTTTCCCCATCTGTCTAGTGCCCTTGAATCTCTGTCAGAGGGGGTAGGATTTTTTGCTGTTGAGGCCTTAACTCCCTTTGGAACTTGTGAAATAGTTTCAGGATCAGCAGCAGGTTTTCTAAATAAAAATTTATGAGAGTCAGGAACCCTGTTATATCTGTCAGGCTTACTGGGAGCTGGAGGTAAGGAGTCAGGGGTCAAGCTTGACTCTGAAAACACATCATCCACAATGTCTAAAACAGGGGGAATGGCTAAAGGCTTGTGCTGAGGGAGAAGAAGGAAATTCCTGAGCCTCTTTTTTGATTCTGAGAAGTCTTGACTCTCCCAGTGAAAATGCTCCCTCAAAGTATGCAAGGTTTCTCCAAATGAGTAATCCTCAGGAGGAGATGCAGATGGGATTGACTCCTCAGCATCAGAATCCTCATAGGGAGGTAAAGATAATTCCTGATCAGAAGAGGAATCAGAAGAAACAGAAACCTGATCTGAAGATTCATAATCAGTGTCTTGCCTAGGCCTCTTATCTGGAGGGGGATGGGTAATAAGGTCTTCAGCCATTTTGATCATCTGTTTTTTAGGCATAGAGGCCTGTGCACGTGGCTCATGTGTTGGTTTTTTAGTTTTAGAAGTTGCTTTTGTCTTTGGTTTTGCAGCTGTCGTCGGTTTGATATACAAATGTTGAGGTCTGAATACACCTTCAGAAGCCGGTGCCTGCTCAGCGTCTCCGGACCCATCCAAGGGAGATACATCAGTCGGTCCAATACCTTAAGTATCTAGCGGCATGCTGGACTCAACATGGGTGTCAGTAGAGGCCTGGGACTCGAAGGTAGCGAGTATCAGGGGCTGCGAAAGCGGCTCACTGAGTACCGGCGAACCGGCGACTGGCTTAGGAGAAGCTTCGTCATCAGTTTTGGATCTCGACTGCCTTTCTCTGTCCTATTCTTCGCATTTTTTATGTACTCCGGTAGTCGGATTGCTATCCGACGACATTTCTGGGTAGTTAAATAGTTTCCAAAATACTTTGATGCAAAAATATACTGACACTTAATAGTGTGTTGGTTAAATCTAACACAAAACCGACAGCCAGGCACGTTGTGATCAGGGCCTAGGCAAGGAATACAGTATAAATGGAAATCCTTATGAGGTATTTGCTTCCCACAAGTAATACAATTATTAACTTTTTCTGACATCGGTAAAAAGCAAGAAAAAAGGTTTCCCCAACGGGGTACTTAACTTTAGTGAAGACTTCGGTTCTGAAACTCAAACTCGAATATTTCAGTAGTCGGCCGACCGGCACTTGTAAAATGCTTCTGCTTCGGGCACCTCGCGGCAAAAAAGATTGAAGAAAATGGCGTCAGCTGCATGTTTTATACCCCTGATGACCTGACGTCATGGAAGAGAGGACAGCAACCAACGCAGGACCCAAGACTTTGGAATTCAGGCCGACTGAGGGCAACCTGCCAGCAGATTACCCAAATGTAATGACTGCAACAGTGAAACACAAAGAACATCAATATGATAAGTTTTACCTAAACATTTAAATCTGCCTGAACCTCTTTCATTTGGAATAGAGAGAGTTCATAGATCTCTTTCAAATACTAATAGTCCATCTACACCAAGATATATTACTTTTAAATTCCTCTCCACACAAGATAAGGACTTGGTACTAAAAACAACCTGGTCTAACTCACCAAAAACTATAAATGGAAGAGCAGTTAGATTTGACAATGACTACACCTCTTCAGTCATTTCTAACAGAAAAACCTGTATTCCATTAATTAAAAACCTAAAGAAGTCAAGCATCAAGGCATGACTTATCTTCCCTGCAAGAATCAAGATATTCCTTTCTGAAGGTAACATGATAGTCAATTCACTTGATGAATCACTTGACTTTGCTCAGAAAAATAAAGTTTTAGGCAAAACAGAAGAAATTAATTGGTCACTTGCAAGTTTAGAGACAAGCAGTTAAAATGGATGGGTACCTAAAGATAAAAAAGAGTAAAGAAATTTAAAGAAAAGTAACTTTCAAATTTCAAGGTAACTTGTCTCTGTTATTTAGTTACATTAAATAACATTATTCATAGTCCTGATACAGACGGTTACACTGATGGTCTGGGTTAAAGGTGTGTCATTCGTTTTTTTAAGTAGTTAATAGCTATATGTTATGATTTTAAGGGGTTTTGTTTGTTTGTTTTACTTCTTTTTGCATTGTTGCTATTTCATTGGTGGTGTTTGATGAATTGTTTCTCCAGTTATTTTCTTTTCTTTGTGCTTTGCTTTGAGGAGGGTATTGGTGCTGTTGGGCAGCTCTTCATTGCTGTTTGGGTCTGGGTTTGGTATGTGTTGGCTAACTATGGTGGTTGTGTGTGATCTGTGGTTGTGCAGTGATGGCACTGGTTTATGTAGGCTTGTTGTTGAGAAAAAGAGTGAGCTACGTACTGGTTTACTGTTGAATGGTCATTGTTATCCAGTTTGTTAATTTGTGAATAACAGCTGTGTAAATGAATGATTAGTTGGGTGTGACTGTCTTCTGGATTACTTTCAGCACGTTAGTTATAGCTGCAAGTCTTTTCAAACTTAAAAAAAAAAAATGCAGCTTAACCTTTACCACTAGAATGTTGTTGTTTTTTCCCTTCTTACTTTCTTCTGTGGTACTGGGAAAAGTTGTGAGTTGTATTTCAAATTAAAAAGATCTGTTGCGTCTCTGCAAGTGTATGGAAGAAACAGGAACTGCAAGCTGAATTTTGAACATTTTCCTGATATAAAAGATAGAACATTAGAAAGGAGCCATGAAGAAGAAAGGATTAGAAAGTAATACTGTATTGTCTTATGGATGTAATTTAGTTTTTCTACATTGTTGAAGACAATTTGCGGTCTACAATAATTTCAGGTACTAACTTTTTAACTGGTCTTTACTGATTACTTCTCTATATTAACAAAAGAAAAGAAATGTTTAATTCCTCAATCTAATGAAAAGGTTTGAAAATATTTATTTCTGAAGTTGAAGTAGCTATTTCTGTATAGCCAAAATCACAGTATCATGAAATGAGGCAAATTTCTGGTGGCCAGCATTTCACTGGTTAACATAACAGGGTGTTCACATGCCATGCGTCAGCTTTCACTTTTAATACCACTCATGTATAGCTTGACAGCCATGACTTCTTGCCATTCTTTTCAATGTGCTTTTAATCAGCTAACCAGATGGTGTGACAGGAATCATCTTAAACATGAGTGCAAGAATCACTAGTAAGTAACACAAAGTAAAATAAATAAGTCACACTGTACCAGAGTGAAGTTTGCTTAAGCAATTATTGCTTATCACACAATATTTGATACTTTATTATGTCTTAAAATGCATTAAGAAACACATACAATATTATTATTGTGTAACAAAATTTGGATGGGACAGTAATTTGATTTTTACAAAATTCAGGGCAGCCATTTGATTGCTGCTGGCAGGCTCTTTGAGTGTTGTTCCTGCAAATCAGTTTTGCAGAAAACCACTTTCATTGATCACTAAGGTTGCCCTTTTTATTCATTACTGTGTTACTCCAGAGTCAATATACATAAATTGGGGGGAGGGGGCAAACTCCCCAACATCAGTAGTGCAAGGTAGAGGGGGAGCTTGCCCTTTGTAAAAATACTGTTTTTAATGGGACTTGCATAGATGGCTGGTGGCAGAACAACAGTAAATCATCCACAGCATGCACTTGCATGTGGTTAATGAATGCTTGTTGTCATACATTTGGTTTTGCATAGGAAAATGGACTTGTGTAAAGCTGTAGAAGACTGTTCCCACACATTTTGTGGGTACAACCTTGAGAGCTCTGTAGGTTCATGAGCCATTAAGGCCCCCCAGATAAGACTTAAAGCTCTCCCAACGTTCCCCACTCAGAGTAATAGTGCTGTCATTCTGGTAGCACTGTGTGATATTTATCAACTTCCTTATCCACAAGACAAGCTGTCAAAATTCAAGTACAAAAAATAGACTCAGAGAATTAGTTAAGGGAAGAAGAAGAAAAAAACAGGGTAAAACAGAAGTAAATTAAAAATAGAGTACTAAGTAACTCATCTGAGTGGTCTCATGCATGACACAGGAACATAGGAACAATACTAGGCAAGTGATCACAAGGATCATAAGAGGTCTTATCATATACACCATTCAGCAGATATACGTTCTTAATAAGAAAGCAGTATATTGCTAGATCCCTTATGTGGAAGTCATTATTCAAGGGTCACCTTTCTCAATTATAATAGTCTATAAGAGAAAAAATACCACTGCAGGAGTGCTGGTAGTAATAGCATTAGTCAAATAAACTGATTATTCAATTTAAAGTAAAACTGTTTAATTCTGACTTGATCTCTCTTCCAGTTAGAATTTATCAACAAGACAGTCATCTAACTAAATTGTCGAGCTGATAATTTTTTTTTTTTGGGGGGGGGGGGTATGCCAAAATTTGTTATTAGGGATAAGACTGATTTAGAAAGTAAGGTAGTATTACATGGGAGTATGTCAAAATTAGTTATTAGGGATTAGACTGATTTAGAAAGTAAGGTAGTATCACTTTTTATTGTTAGGTAATTTTTAAATCTCATAATTTCATCAAATGGGTATATTTTCATGAGTTTAGTGTAGCTATAACTGACGTGTTGCTCTTGAAAAAACACTTAGTTTCACTTTTCTTTAAAGTGATGTCAACTCTGTCAATTTTTCATGAATAATCTGACCTTGATTTAATTTGGCCCTACCCTTACAATTTCAGGATCAAGTAAAAACCAAGCAACAGAAAAGTTTTTCATATTTTGTGTGTGTGTGTGTGTGTGTGTGTGTGTGTGTGTGTGTGTGTGTGTGTGTGTGTAATATATGTTCACACACATGCTTACACACACACACACACACACACGGTCTGAATCAGAGGAGAAAATTAAAATTCATAAGTGAAAAAAGAGAAGAAAAGCTAATTGCAGAAGGTTTTATAGGAAAACCAAACAAGGAAATGTATCACTACTACAACATTCAAAGAATAGGATTTTCTATTTATTTCATATGGAAGAGCAAGCATAGAATGAATCAAAGTAATTTATTTAATTTCACCTGCATACTGAAAAAAATCAGTATGTATTATTCTATCTCTCTAAATGAAGAACACCTAAGGTCAGAGAAATAAATCCTAACTCGAATAACTAAATTTTAGGTCTGGTATTACTGTTGTAAGATTTTATTGCCATTCATTGTGGTTAAGACTGGTTCACGACACACAACTTAGGCAAAGGAGTTCATGTTGCTTTTCATAGTTGTTTGTGATGATGTTCATTGTTTAACTGATGGTCTAAAAAACTGTAGTGTTTTCAGTCAGCAATTAAAGACTACCCTCTATTGATGATTAAAAAAATGTTTATTTTATTTCTTATTCAACTCAAAGTACATTCAGCTAATTACTGACAAGACAAAAAGCAGTAGTAAGGATTGGGTAATTTTAGGGTGATGGCTGAGGGTGGTTTGTATGATTATCTCATCAAACTAAGAATATTTTATTCCATGCTTGGTTTTGTACACAGTTTTATACTTATGTTTTTATTAGCAGGTTTTTTGATTGTATCCACAACAAAATATTTTAAAATTGATTTTAGTTCTTTGTTTGCCATAATCATTATTATACTTCTTTTAAAAATATTTTATGAAAATGCTAGTGTATAAATATATTTCTTTGAATGTTAATGGTTTAAATAATCCCATGAAGATTTGTAGCTTAATTAAATATCTTAAAATTAATAAAGTCAATATAGCCTTTTTGCAAGAAATACATTTATTGAAAAACGATCTAGATAACTTGATATTTAAAGAGTATTCAATACTTGTGGAATCATATTATAATTTGAAAAGGAGAGGCATTATGATACTCTGGAATAAATCTTTGAATATGCCAATAGTAGTCATCATGTATTTGGATAAAAATAGTATGATTAGTCTGGTAGTTCTTGAAATTAATAAGAATCTTTATACATTATTAAATGTGTATTGGATTCCGGGAATTGGTTCTAAAGTGGCAAAAAAATATTTGGATAGCCTAACTTTTTCAGTGTGATATGAGACATTTTACTGTCAGGTAATTTGAACTACATTTCATCAGAAAGTGATACTACTATGGATAAAAAAATAACATTTCTGCAACTGAAAACAATTAAAATATTTCACTAACTTAATGAATTTAAGAGATATTCATGAATTAATATTGGAAAACTCCCCTATTTTCATTATTCTTACAGATTTGGAACTTAAATATAGACAAAGTTTTTTCTTCTAGCGGTTTATACGCTAAAATTAATGAAGTAGCAATATTTTCACGTCTATTGTCTAATCATAATGCCATCACTTTTAATTTTACTGTAAAATGTAATGATTTAGTTTACTGGCAAAGAATTCCTGCTTATATAATAAAAATTGAAGGATTTAAGGAGTGTTTTTAAAAAAATAAACTTTGTTTATGGATTTAAATAACAATGGAGATGTATCAGATGTTATTTTATGGGACATGTTAAAAGCCTATTTACACGGTAGGATTAAGAGCCGGTTTCTTTATAAAAAAGGAATGGGACAATGAATTAATACCGTTACAGTCAAAAATTGACAGTTTAAAGTTGAAATTAAAACCCCATGATAAAAATACAAATTCAGAATTAAAGGAATTGAAGCAGAAATACATACAAATCTTAAATCATTAAGTATCAATAAATATGGGAAAGTTTAAATTACAATCATACTCTGTTAATCTTAAAAATTTACATACGTTAGCCATTAGATAAAAAAATCAAATACTGTGAATGATATTAAGGAGATCACTTATAGATTAAATAATACATTTAAAATATATATTAAAATCCTTTAGGGAACAATGAAGCAATCAATAATAGTAAATCAAATGTTTGAATTATTACACTTCAAAAAACTAACAAAGCAGCAAAAGGCTAGTCTAGATAAATCATTTTCTTTCAAGGAGAAGGAACAAACTAAGAATTTAAAAAATAATAAAGCCCCTGCTTTGGATGGAATAATTTCTAAGTTATATAAAATATTCCCTTGTATTATTTTAAAGGTACTATTAAATGCATTTGATGAGATCAGAAACACTTTGAGTATTCCCCTCCTTCTTAGAAATTTGCACGGATATCTCCCATTTTAAAGCATGATAAGGATCCCAAGTTATGTTTATCATATTGTCCCATTTATCTTTAAGTGTTGATTATAATTTTTTTATATCCATATATGTAATAAGATCAAATCATATAATGTTAAATCTAATTGAAGATGATCAAACTGGTTTTATCTTAAATAGGAAAGTACAAGATATCATTAGACTCTTATTATTGATAGATGTTGCAAATAAGAATAAAAAAGAACTCTCTATAATATGTCTAGATGTTGACAAAGCTTTTGATTCAATAAATTGGATATATCCGCATAAAGTGCTTAAATATGTAACTTTTCCTTACTTTTTTTAGAATAATGAAACCATATAATAATCTCTCTTTTGTTAAAACTGGATAATTTTAACTAGTCCTTTCAAAATATTAAAAGGGACTAAATAAGGATGTCCATTATCACCTTTACTTTTTGATTTGTCAATAGAGCCCTTTGCTACTTATATTAGAAATAATATAAAATAGAGGGGTTTTCCATCAATGATAACTATAGTTCGAAAATTCAATTATTTGTGGATGACATTTTATTAACAAGTGGCAATACTGAATCTTCACTAGAGCACATTCTTAAGTCAATAAAGTACTTTGAAAAGGTTTCATGTCTAAAATTTAATCCTAATAAAATACAAACTTTGTTGATAAATAAAAGAGTGAATTCCTTTTTAAGGAATAATAAGGATTTCAATTAGGAGAATAAGCAACTTAAATATTGTGAATCTTCATAAAATCTTGTTGGAATGAATTGGTATGTATAAATTATAAAATTTTAACTAATGCATGATTAAAAAAATTGAAAATTGGGAAAATGTTCTTTTTAATTGAAGATAGAATGATGCTGATAAAAACAACATTTTGCCAAAAATGTTATTTCCTATTCAATCACTGATTCTTCTTCCCCCTAAAAACTATTAAACAGTTAAATTCTATGTTACTTAGGTTTTTATGGTATCCCAAAAAACAATAATAGCTTTTGATTGGCATGTAAAAAACTGGGAGGAGAATGGGATTGGATTTCCCAGCACTGAACTAAATAATAAAGCTACTGTTACAGATTTAGTGAGTTACTGGTTAAGTTATTCCTATACTTCAAACTGAAAACCAGTACATGAAACTATTTTAATCTCAAATACAATCCCTAAATTGACTACAAGCTCATTAATAAAATGTATTTGGTTTAAAAGACTATTGTATGAATTTCAGACGTTTGTTTGTATGCCTAATATCAATTATATTTTAAATATGTTTAAGAAAGTGATGGGCAGCAATTGTTTGGTCAAACATTTATTAAACCTGATGTTTCCTACAGCTTTCACTAATGGATGTTTGGAATCCTTTAACATTAATAATTTAACATACCTTGAAGAAAATAATTAAAAAATTTGGTTTCGAATTTAGATGGAAATAAAATATGTACATCTGACAGGCTTTTGGCTAGTTACAGTATAAACAAAACAACTGGTTAAATACACAAAGTTTAAGGGAATTCCTTTACAATAAGTTACAAATTATATTAAGTATGAACTCTAAACTTATACCAAGAATTTCAGAATTCTTTCTTTAAAATTAGTAGTGATGAAATTAAAAATAAATCACATTTAGCAATAATTTATAGGATTTTAAGAATGGAATTTGTAGTTTTCAATTTGTCTTTTTGGGATTATTCAACTAAAATTAATAATGAAATCTTTTCAGAAGCTAACGCAAAATTATACTTGAGATCGATAAGTAACACAACTTTGTCACTCTACTGGAAAATTTTTACTTGGAAGTTTTTGCATAGAAGTTTTTTAACACCACATAAAGCAGGCTTGATTTATGAGAAAGAAAATTTAAAATGTTGGCGGTGTGATGAAACTTTAGAGGCAAATTGGTTTTATATGTTTATAGAATGTTGAATGATTATTCCATTTTGGGTAGAATTTAGTAACTTTGTCAAAGCTTTATGGTCAGACAACTGTACCATTACAAACTCTTTGATTTTGTTTAATGCTCCAATTCCGGATTCTGTACCAAGAACTCAAGTGCCTCTCCTTTGGTCGATTCTGGTTATTGCTAGGAAAGTCATCACAATAAACTGGAAAAGTAAAAATAGCATCTACTTTTCTGAGTTTATTTCTTTAGCAAAACATGTATGTAATATAGAACTGCAGTCTATGTATAACCGAACATCAAATGTCACACATCAGCAGCTATCTTGACAAAAACTTAGAAACTTGCTGGAAAAGTATTAATAGTTTTGTTTAATGTTAAATTTTGTTGTGTGCACTCTGTATATAGTTTTATGTATTTTCACTTTTTTTTAGATATAAATGTATTTCATTTTCATTTAAAATGCAATAAAAAGTTTTAAAAAAATAATTAGATTCCAGTGTTCTATGCGTTTATTTGGTCGCCTAAAAACGTTTTTAAGTATGCTGATATTTTACTAAAAACAAACTATGCACCATAGTTGTTTAGATGTAACAAAGTCCTTGTCTGCTGTCTAATACATGATCTTGCCAGTACCTAATAAGTTTGATTTTATATACAAAACATATTTATCTCAGCCAATTATTATACATGCAAGCTTTAGTAAACAAATAACCATTCCATTTGGGCAAAGGTGTAATTTCACTTAAAAAGTGTTTTTTATCATTTCAATAATATGCAACATTGCCCTCCTTCATGTAATTTATTGGTATGCTCTTTCATTTTTTTGTTCCCAGATGTATGAAAAACTGAGTATATTTTGTCTTGACTTAAAATAATCTTTGAAGTTGCAGAACACAATCTGTCAATTTCATACCAGATAATGAAGGGACAATAAATTCAGATTTATTAATTTTGCTTAAATGCCTACTAGTGGGTTTAAGAAAATAATCGTCCAATATTAAGAATTCCTAATTTTTCACAACTGATCTTCCCATTTCTATGCTCCTCTATATTTTCACTTCATGAGGTTGACTGGTTTCCCCTACAGAACTAAATAACTAGTTTCAGACATTGCTGTGTATATGCTCAGGTCATTTTGAGTGTTACCCCTAAGGTTCTCCTTTTTAAATTTTTCTTTTTGTGTTTGCTTTGCCTCTCACTTTTACTATCACTAGAGTTTCTGACACATTTTTGACTAGTAACTGTATTAATAATTATCTCTGGAGCTAAGGCATAGAGAAAAGAAATTCTCTTCAGAGGTTCCAGTACATATGTTTAACTGGGATTTTCTTCATGTACCATATTAATTTTATGTTCTTCTGCTAATATTCATGAGGTGTCTCTTCTTGCATATCTCTGTGTTTTGACCTTTCACTGACTCACGGGTGCCGTCATCTGTCACTATGTATGAAGAGTTTTCAGATGGAGCTAATTCTTTATTGAAGCTTTTATTTTTCCAAAGTTCAATTTAAAAGCTAGCTTTAAATATTTCTAAATTATTTTCCTTTCCACATTTTTATTTAATCGGTTACTCTTTCTGTGCTTCCTTTTCTTGTATACTATACCCCTCAACTTGCCCCATTGAGGTATTTCAATCTTAATTTGTAATTTTTCTGTTATTTGCTACTAGCAATTGTTTGCCTGAATGTTTTTTTGTCTATTTCTTTATGTTCCTTCCTCTTTCTTACTTCATCTTTTATATCCTCGAGCCATGTGGAAAATTACTTCTGAACTATTATTTAGGAAACTACAGTATTACAGGTACAACTAGCCATGCTTTGTTTTTTTGCTGCAAGAATGCTTAACAGTTCCTTTAACTTGTTACAACTTACATGGATGCTAGTAAGTGGATCATTGTTATATTTTAACAAGTAAGCCAACCTGAGTGCATTCAAACAGATAATGTTTTTTGATTAAATCATCCATCACATAGGACTTTAATGAATCCATTTTATATTTCTAATATTGAAGAGAATAAGCTATACAGATAGCTCTAATTTAATTTATGAACTGTCTCTCTGGTCTTATGATAAAGTCTGAAAAATGTTTTACTAAAGAAAAAATGTATAACCTTATCCACAAATATCCAATGTGTGCATCTTTGTTAATCAATAAAGGTTTCCCTATTCTGTCTTGCTAGCAGACTTGATTATTTCATTTAAAGACTATTTTAAATTGGCTAATTTTCATTTATTTATGACATATCTGAGGTAGATGTCAAAAGTACCCTTTTATACTTTCTGTGCAACTGATGCTATGAGCATTCTCTTTATAAGATACCATTCTACTGTCTATTGGTCAACATGCTGATGCTTGCCACTCTGAACTCACGTCTGCTCATTCAGGGATGCTCTAAAAACTCCCTTGCTGAGTGTGACTGGATAATTGTGTATCAATCACGTATCAATCACTATGGCACCCAGGAAATAAAATAAAATATAAAGACACGAGATTGCATACAAAAGAACATAAAAACAAAATATTTCATGGCTCTTGTGCTAAAAGGGGGGGGATTATGATAAGCAACACCATGCACATCCTTTACTGAAACACATGCAAGATGCAGTAGAGGAATTTATTTTTATATTATTATTTTTTATTATTTTATTTGTTTAGTTTCATAGTTTCATAGTAGTGTACTAGGCTATCTGCCCTGGGGCATTTACAAGCCTAGCCAACAATGATGTGGCTTACGCCACCCCGTATTATATAGTTGCGCCTCTCTAGTAGTGACACATGTGGGACCCCATTATTTAGTAAACTATACCTCTGTCTAGTAGTGACACTGAGGTGACTCCCGGGGTAAACTTACGATCTCCCATCCATGCATCGAGATTTTTCTTGAACAGTGCCAATGAAGGGCTCTGTCTCACATGAACTGGGATTTTGTTCCAGAGTACGGGTAACCTCTGTGTTATGAATCTATCCCTCCAGCATGTTTTATTCATATTTGTGCAGAGGTTGAAATCTTTAGCTCGCGTGGTTCTGGTGGATCTGGATTTTTTGAGATGGAGCATGTCCGTCAGTTTTTGGTTGGACATGGCCCTATATGTTAGGCACAAATCACCTCTGAGCAGGCGGTATGCTACTGAATAGAGCTGGAGTTTCTTTAATCTAGCTGGATAAGGCACATGTTTGAGACCCATGATCCTCTTGGTGAGGTACTTCTGGGGTCTTTCCAGTTGTTGCATGTGGCGGGTGAGATACATCCCAAATGGAGCATTATATTCAATCATGGGCCTGACAAGGGAGGAATATAGAGGTACAATGACCTCCTTTGATCTGGATGAGAATCCCTTCATGATGAGATGGGCACGGTAGAATGTCTTTCTGACCACTTTGGCAACATGGTTGTCAAAGGAGAGGTCACTATCGACTTGAGTCCCCAGGTCTCTGATTACTTCTTCCGTACTTAGTGGGTTATTGTCTATGTGATAATTTGTGGGTACTTTGTTTTTCCCAAAGGGGATGACTATACATTTTTTGGCGTTAAGTATGAGGCCATGATTCCGGCACCAGTTGTCCGTTTCAGTGAGACCTTTCTGTAGGATGTGTGTGTCAGCAGGTGAATCAACTATGGCACCCAGTTTGCAGTCATCTGCAAACTTTGTCAGCCATAATCCTCCCATATTTGCTTTCACATCCGAGAAGTAAATGCCGAATAAGAGTGGTCCCAAGACTGAGCCCTGTGGGACACCACTCGTGACTGGTTTTGAGTCTGACATGGCTCCAGCAATTTTGACCTTATGGGTTCTGTTTTTTAGCCAGTTTGCTACTCATCTTGTGACATATGGATTTACATTTAGGCTGCTGAGCTTGTCTATGATGCCAGAGTGTGGTATCGTGTCAAAGGCTTTAGCCAAATCCAAGTAGGCAGTGTGGACAGCCTTGCCCTCATCGATGGCTCTAGTGACTGTCTCGAAAAAGTCAACCAGGTTTAAGAGGCAGGATCTGCCTTTTACAAAACCGAACTGGGTGGGATCAAGGGTCTGCAGATCTCCAATATCGCCATTTATGAGTTCCATGATGATTCTTTCCATAGCCTTGCAGACCAGGCTGGTCAGACTTGTGGGGCGGTAGTTACCAGGGTCAGTAGAATTTCCCCCTTTGTGGAGTGGGACCACTGTTGCTGTGCGCCAGTGTTCAGGTACATATCCTGTAGTGAGGCTAAGATTGAATAGCGTTTTTAGGTGCGGGTTTAGTTCATCTTGAAGTTCACGTAACACGCAACCGGGGATACCATCGGGTCCCATAGATGCTGTGTTTTTTGCTTTGTTGAGTGCTGATTTCACCTGTATGTCTGAGATGACAGGTAGGTTACATTCAGCAGGGATAATTACTACATCTTTAGGGGGTGAGGGAGGGGAGAAATTTGCACTGAACCTATCTGCCAGAATATTGGCAATGTCGGTAGGGTCAGTGAATTTTTTGTCGTAGTGTACCAACTCAGAGCATATCTGAGAATTTCCTCCCAAGGTTCTGACATAATTGAAGAAGGCCTTGTGATTGTCTTTGGTATCCTTGGCAATCTTTCTCTCAAAGTTGGCTTTAGATGTTTTTATGAGAGAACGTAGTTTTTTACTTGTGCTGATCAGGGAAGCCTTTCCCTTGTGGGATTTGGCTTTGTCCTGCAGTATCTTCCTTCTTTTGTTGTACAGTATGTTTATAGCCGGGGTCCACCAAACCGGGCGTTTTCCCTTGGTGGAGAGGGTCTTGGTTTTAGTTGGGATTGCTTGATCCATGCATTCTTGGAGATGTCCGTAGAAGGCTGTTGTGTAGGATTCAGCATTTTGGGATGTGGTTTCCATTAACCCAGTAGGCTTAAAGGATATCATTTCTGACTTAAGGAGTGTAAAGTCAGCTTTTGAAAAATTTTTCACTGTAGTCTTTTGGTCTGGGGGTGGGGGTGGGATATGTACATCCAACGTGATCAGTTTATGGTCAGATCTTACTAGTGAGGGGTTTATATCCGGTGCGGAGCATTTGGACCCCATGTTTCTGATAATCAGGTCAAGTATATTATCTCTCCTCG
Organism: Protopterus annectens; assembly: GCF_019279795.1. Classification (NCBI taxonomy): domain Eukaryota; kingdom Metazoa; phylum Chordata; order Ceratodontiformes; family Protopteridae; genus Protopterus; species Protopterus annectens. The sequence continues at coordinate 186,996,678 of NC_056748.1, read as the reverse complement.
TAGGAGAAGTGACCAGTTGCTCCATAGCATTTGAGTTAATGAATTCCAGGAATCTTTGGGCTAGGGTGTTAGGGCTAGATTAGTGGGCCCAGTCTATGTTGGGGTAGTTGAAGTCACCCAATATGATGGTGTTTGGTGTGACATTCATATCCTCCAGTGTTTTCAGGAATGCTTGATGGGATTCCTGGGATTGGGAGGGTGTTCTATAACATGCGACCAGTTGTATGGCAGTTTTGCCTGTGGTGAGTTAAACTTGTATGGTTTCTGATGCTTCATGGGTAGCCACCAATCGAGAGGTGTAGGTGTCCTTTATGAAAATGGACACTCCCCCTCCCTTTGTGGTTCAGCCTGGAACTTGAGGCCGAAAAGCATGATATGGGGTATAGCCTGGTAGCGCTGGAGTGCTCTCAGGAGCCTTGAACCAGGTTTCAGTTACTGCACAGACATCGATGTTCTCCATACTGAGAAGTGCTTTGAGTGCCTGCATCCTGAGATTTAGACTTCTGGCGTTGAGCAGCATTACCCTTAATTTTTTTCCATTTTTGTTTTTACGGAGGTTGATTTGTCTTTTGAGCATTGCCTAAAAAGGCACTATGGGGTGGCAAGAGCCTTGGCCAGTATCCGGAAGCCCAGTGGTGACAGGTGCAAGCCATCCCTTGCGAAGCAACGCGGCTTGTCCAGCATGTCATCCCAGGCTGACAGAAATTGGATCCCCCTAGAATGACACCAGTGATTAAGCCAATTGTTAAAACTGATCATTTTGTCTTTGTACTGAGGCATCATTCTTGGTGAAGGCAGGATGCTGCTCAGGGTCAGGGTCATACCAGTCTGGGCTACATAATCGGAGAGCTCCTCAATGTCTCTTTTCATGTAGTCCAGGGAGGTACGTCTCAGGTCATTCACACCAGCATGGACAATGACTGCATCATACTTGTACTTGCTTTGGAGTGACCTGAGTGCGTGTGTAATGTGGCGGATCCTAGCTCCCGATAGGCAGCTCACCGTTACCCTCTCCTTATTCAGCCTGGTAAGTGGAACGTCGGTGTGTCTGACTATAGAGTCACCTATTACTAATGTCTCTGGCATAGTGTTTTGCTTTAGAGGCTGTGATTGTGTGACACACCTGTTGTTTGAGGTATGTGTTGTAGGTGTTACGTTTTGTGGGGGTGTATTTCTGGGAGTCTGCTTTGGAGGCCTCTGTTGTTTTGGTAAGTTTTTTATAAGAGCCTCCGAGTATGTCTTTGTGTTCTTATGTGTTTGGTTTGTAGTGGTGGTGGTTTTATGTGTGACCGGTTTTGCTTTGGGTGTGGGTACCTTCTCCTCCTGTCTGGTCTTGCCAGTCCTGAGTTGAGAGAGTTCAGCCTCCAGTCTGGCTATATAGTTGCATCTCTCACAAGTATTTGTGTTAGTAGGAAGGAGGAGAGGGTTGTCTGTGTACATGAGACAATTGTAACATTGTCTTAAGATTCCCAGGTTAACCAGCTGAACAAGAGAGGATGTTAGTGGTCTACCACTCGACATACTAGAATATTATAAGGAGTGCTGTGCCTTTCAGGGAAGTGGGTATTCACAGGGGGTAGTGGATGGCTGTAGTGCTTACTTTAGTATAAGAGTGCTTACTTTATTATAAGAGTGCTTGCTAAGACTAGAAGTCCCGAAAACAGGTGCTAATATATACAGCTAAATAGACTGAGTAAAGCTTTCTAAGTGAAAAATTGAAGAGCAGACTTGGCGGAGCCAGAAATAGTTTAAACCTGTATAACCGCTGCTGCGCTATGCTCAACCAGGCTAAAACGCCCTGAGGCGGATTTTTATACAGGGAACTTGAAAAGAGCTAGAAATGGTCCAAAGCAACCAATAATTTACAGCTCAAGTGCTGAGGTCACTTCCCCCAGGGACAGATAGGCTGCTCAAGGCTCCCCACTCCCACTGGTGAGCTCAGAAACTTCCTTCTATCCAAGTAAGGCAATGGCCAACACAGGAACTACACACAGCCCAGAATACAGCAAAGCCTGTATACTGGTCCAAACTAGTCGAGCAAAGGCGGGAAAACAAGGAGTATTTTTTTTGTTTTTGTTTTTCAGGAAAGCACACAGAAATGCAATTAAGCAAACAGTAAAATCGATTTACACAGGCTAGCACACTTTAGTGGGCAGCCTCAGCAGTTAAATTAACAAAAAAACAGTATTAATCGACCAGAGTCGACCAAAATGCTACTTTTAAGTGCAGATACTTCAGAAATCAGCAGATAGACACAAAAACAGTTATAGCTAGTTAAATGAAAGCCAGAGAGGACAATGCAGATAAAAAAAGCCAAAAAATACTTAAATCTGGAAAGTGGTCGCTTCTTTCAGTTCTCTGTTGCCAGGACCCCTCGGCAGGACCACGTGGAGCTCTGCTTGGGAATATAGCCAGAAAAAAACGCCCTGAGGCGGATTTTTATACAGGGAACGTGAAAAGAGCTAGAAATGGTCCAAAGCAACCAATAATTTACAGCTCAGGTGCTGAGGTCACTTCCCCCAGGGACAGATAGGCTGCTCAAGGCTCCCCACTCCCACTGGTGAGCTCAGAAACTTCCTTCTATCCAAGTAAGGCAATGGCCAACACAGGAACTACACACAGCCCAGAATACAGCAAAGCCTGTATACTGGTCCAAACTAGTCGAGCAAAGGCGGGAAAACAAGGAGTATTTTTTTTTGTTTTTCAGGAAAGCACACAGAAATGCAATTAAGCAAACAGTAAAATCGATTTACACAGGCTAGCACACTTTAGTGGGCAGCCTCAGCAGTTAAATTAACAAAAAAACAGTATTAATCGACCAGAGTCGACCAAAATGCTACTTTTAAGTGCAGATACTTCAGGAATCAGCAGATAGACACAAAAACAGTTATAGCTAGTTAAATGAAAGCCAGAGAGGACAATGCAGATAAAAAAAGCCAAAAAATACTTAAATCTGGAAAGTGGTCGCTTCTTTCAGTTCTCTGTTGCCAGGACCCCTCTGCAGGACCACGTGGAGCTCTGCTTGGGTATATAGCCAGAAAAAAACGCCCTGAGGGGGATGTTTATACAGGGAACTTGAAAAGAGCTAGAAATGGTCCAAAGCAACCAATAATTTACAGCTCAAGTGCTGAGGTCACTTCCCCCAGGGACAGATAGGCTGTTCAAGGCTCCCCACTCCCACTGGTGAGCTCAGAAACTTCCTTCTATCCAAGTAAGGCAATGGCCAACACAGGAACTACACACAGCCCAGAATACAGCAAAGCCTGTATACTGGTCCAAACTAGTCGAGCAAAGGCGGGAAAACAAGGAGTATTTTTTTGTTTTTGTTTTTCAGGAAAGCACACAGAAATGCAATTAAGCAAACAGTAAAATCGATTTACACAGGCTAGCACACTTTAGTGGGCAGCCTCAGCAGTTAAATTAACAAAAAAACAGTATTAATCGACCAGAGTCGACCAAAATGCTACTTTTAAGTGCAGATACTTCAGAAATCAGCAGATAGACACAAAAACAGTTATAGCTAGTTAAATGAAAGCCAGAGAGGACAATGCAGATAAAAAAAGCCAAAAAATACTTAAATCTGGAAAGTGGTCGCTTCTTTCAGTTCTCTGTTGCCAGGACCCCTCTGCAGGACCACGTGGAGCTCTGCTTGGGTATATGGGTTAAATGAGGTAAACCCCTGAAGACAAGTGCCCCTTTTCATGCCCCTTTTCAGGGATGACCTGGGATGAAGAATTTATGTGTTTCCCTTCAGGGGTAGAATCTGGGCCTGCTTCAGGAGCTACATGGAGAACAACTGGTCTCATTAGGGCATTCTCAATGAGGTGAATATAATAGCTCCAGTTCATGGTCACTTATTTTTATTTATTTTTTTGGCAATAGTTACGTATAGCAATCAGGCAGAGGTCATTTGCGTATTTTATTTTCTGGAATGTGAAAACAAGTTGCATACATTCACTTTAAGTAAATGAAAGTTATGTACTCACCATAATGACAGATCAGTGTTGTCCTCTTTTTGTCTGGTTCAACATGTGGATTGCCGAATCTGTTCAGATCAGACCTCGGTGCCTACTACCAAAGTTTTGGATTTGAGAGCTCTGACTCCTCCCCTACCTACAATTTCCCTCTCCTGCCTGAATTACCTCAGATCGAGTTTGCTGACTGACCATAAAAGGTCGTTATGTGAAAATATGACAAAATATTCCCATTTACCTAACAGGATAAGGCAAAAAGGACTAAACACTAAAACTTGTAAGAGGTATAAAGACTCAGACAGGGTCCAAAGGAAATCAGACCAATCCCTAAAAGGAAAATGACAATTTGGTAGGAGGAAGGCAGGAGGGGAATTGAACCAGATGAAAAGATCTATTCGTATGGTGAGTACATAACATCTGTATCTGACGTTGTCATTTTTTTGTCTAATTTAACATGTGGGACAGATTTCCAAGCTACTCAGTGGGTACCTGGGTTGTCTCAAGGAAGGATATTCCTGAGAATGTAATAGCCAAAGGATGTGCTCATCCTGGACTGTGCATCTAATTTACAGTGACATATAAAGGTGTGAGTTGATGACTAAGTTGCTGCTGCACAAAGGTCACTTATAGGAACTCACCTAGCAAAGGCTTTAGAGCTTGCAATAGCTTTTGTAGAAAGTGCTTTGCCTGTAGAGGCATACCTAGTCGATCATAGGCAAATGAAATGCACTTAGCTAGCCATCTCAAAAGAGTAACTTTAGAAACTGATTGAACCTACTTTTTCTTGGAGAAGGATATGAACAAACGGTCAGATTTTCTGAAAATCTTGGTATGATGATATATGTTTCCCCATTACTTGAGAAACTGGGGAAGAAAACTAGCAAATCAATTTGATTTAAGTTGACTCAGAAGCGACTTTTGGAAGAAAGGTAAGGCAAGAAAGGGAAGATAGAGATCTTCATGAAAAACTAGGAAGGAAGTCTTGCATGAAAGTGCCTGAAGTTCTGAAACTTTTTTGGCAGAGGTGATGTCAATGGAAAATATAGTCTTCCAGGACAGAAATGTCATATCTGTTGATGCTGCAGGTTGAAAGAGTTTCTGAGTTAAGGACTGTAACAAAAAAGTTATGTCCCAGGGAGGGAGAAGATCATGAACTAGAGGCCTCAATAAAAAGGTACCTTTTAAAAAGGCCTTAGAGATTTTGAGAGAAGCAATGGAAGTGCTGTTGAATCCTATAAGAAAGTCTGAGATAGCTGCTAATTGTACTTTAACTGTCAAAAGCTAGACCAGACATGAAAAGTTCTGAAAGGAATTCAAGGATTTTTGGAAGTGGTGCTGAAAAAAGGTCTAGACTGTTACTGGATACCCGATGAAAAAGTGTTTCCATCTGCTCTTATAAGTCTTTTTCACAGAATTTCTTTGAAAGAATGAAATGATTCATGTACTGGGGAAGAAAGCCTGGCATCTCTGGCAAATTGTTAAAACTGGTGAAACCATGCAGTGAGTTTTAAGGTCTTTAGGCCCGGTAGACGCATCCTGGAGGGGAATGTGAGGAGATCTGGGAAGGGATCCAGCGCCCATGGTGGAAAACCTAAGTTAGGCCAAAGAAAGGGGAACCATACCTGTTGAGGCCAGGAGGAGGCAATAAGGATTATTTTGGGCTTGCACTCCCTTGCTTTCTGGATGAACTTGGAGATAAGGGGAATGAGGGGAAAGACGTAAAGGAGACCTGGGAGTTAAGGATGGACTATAGCATCTCTCACTGACTGACCCTGTGCAGGAATGAGGGCAAAGTAACTTCTGCATTTATTGTTTAGGTGAGAAGCAAAGAGGTCACAGCAAGGGTGGCCCCATTGGCTGAAGATCTTTGTTGCCACTGATAAGTTGAGAGACCACTCACGAGGCAGTAATATCATTTTGCTCAGTTTGTCCACTAAGATGTTGGACATCTCAGGAATATGCATTGCTATGAGAAAGCAGTTCTAAGACATCAACCACTGCCAGACACTCATGGTTTCTTGGCAAAGAGGGTATGATCTTGTTCCACCTTGTTTGTTGATGTACCAAACTACTGACATGTCTGAATGAACAACAATGGCATCCTTGGGAAGATGGTCCTGAAGTGCCTGCAATGTAAGGAGCACTGCTATTAATTCCAAAAGACTGATGTGAAGGTCGCCTCTAATGGAGATCACATTCCTTGGAATGTTCTCCCGTCGAATGCGGCTTTGGGTATTGGAGGAGAGAAGTGTCTGCCCAGAGTGACTGAGTCAGAAGAGTCAGAAGAGAATCAGCATTGGATATGGTTCTTGAGAATCAGCATTGGATATGGTTCTTGTAGATCTGCATGAGTCACATTTTGTGGTGATTGGGATGAATTCTTTGTGATCACTATACAGCTAATATATGTTTTGCCAGGCTACAGTGTATAAGGAAAAGCATCCCCTGACTGCCTACAGAGTGCAGCAGCCGGGCAAGTGTTCAGAGATGCCTGAAAGGTTTCTCTGTGAATGGACCATGGAAACTTTGATTCTGCATGCCAGTTCTGCCCCTGGAAAAATCTACCATGGAATTGCCTCTGCATCTGCCTCTGGGAGGCCTCTCTCTCCAAAAGTGTCCTGGTAAAAGCCTTGAGATTTTCTGAACCCCAATTTCTTTCCCCCTCTTTGATTTCTGCAGCAGGATCTCTTAAGAGTTGAAAAATGGATTCCAATGGCAGGCAAGGTCTTACCGTCCTGTTCACTGTACCTGTGGTAAGTGTGTCCTTGATGTCCAGTCCAAACAAAGTGGACCTGTCATATGGGGCATTGATAAAAAGATGTCCTGAAGCTTAATGCAAAGTCACAAAGCACATCAAGGCATGATGACGCATCATACTGATTATACCAGCTGCATGGATTGCACCGTCTACTGCACTGGAAAGCAGTCTCATGGATACATTTGTAGTGGACTGTAGGGTAGACAACTGGGACTTCACACTTTTTTGGATATCCCTTGGTAAGCTATTTGCCAGAGAATTTGAAAGTTCTTTAATCAAATCTCTCTCCAGAAATGTCTCAAATGAGCCATATAATTCAGTACCCAAACAAAAAAAGTGTCTGAAGCATATGTCCATTTCCCCAATCTGTCCAAAGCCCTAGATGCCTGATACCATGGCATCTACAGCGAGACCCTTAGCCCAGAATGTCATGTCTTTGGGGGCAGCTAAAATCCTGTTTTTTTAGGAATGGGCAATGCCACATCAGGTTGTTTCCAAGCTTTTTGAGAAATAAGGTCAACTAAAGGGTTGGGGGGAACCATCCAGGATGCTGACAGGATGGACCCAAAGTCTTTGAGAAACACTGACTCATTGGAAGAACAGGCTTCAGTGAAGCATCCCCTATGTGTTTCATTAATTCAAGGATGTCTCTGAAAGACACATCTTCAGGGGGAGAGCCTGCAGAGCCTTCTCCCTCATCTATGTCAGTGTCTTCGGTGACAGACTCAAGGCAGGAGATTATATGCTTCCTCGTACAAGTCCTTTTCCAGGGAATGTGCCTTTGGACTATCCAAGGGAGTCATAATGAAAATGGATAAGGGGAACGAGGGTAGAGCAATCTCAACGCCTAATGGATCTGTCTGTCCCTGTCTACCCGAATGAGAGGAGGAGGGTACAGTCTTTAGAAAGAGCCTGACTGGATCTGAGCTCTGTGAAAGTAATAGAAGTCTTGGTCCTGCCAAGGCCCTCTCAATAGCCTTGAAGGCCAACTCAGCCACTGGAGCCAAAGAAGGGCAAGCAAAATCAGAAAAGTTGTATGCCCTCTCAAATACAATGCCTGAAGGCCATGAGGAGGATCTCAGAACTGAGCTGTTGACTGCCAAGGCCCCAAGGCCCCAAGCTGCAGAGATGGTTCTTAAAGTCTCGGCATCAACTCTACTGCTGGAGCCCTGACAATGATGCCCAGACTCCGGGATTCTGCTGGACCTGAAGGCATCAGATTACAGCAGGTGAGAGAAGATGTCAAAACCAAAGTATCCACAGTGGTTGACTGATGCCAGGACCACTGAAGTCTGGACCTAATGTACACTGCCTACAGAAATGGAGACATAGGAAGCTGCGAAGACTGAACAGTCAGGGTGGAAGGCACTGGCCCCAGATACTTTTTCGGGGGCAAAGCTGGGAAGACTTCCATCTGAATATGAGACCTCAGAAACCTCCTTATCATTTAACTGACTATGAATTCCAAGATACTACACCAGTAGATCCTCTAGATCTGGAAGAAGAAGCTATTGAAGCAGGCTTCGAAGGCACTTTCTCCAAACTAGGTGAATGAAGCAAAGGAATGAAAAATGCTGGAGTAGATGTTGGTTTCAGAGATGGAATTTGGAACAGAAAACCAATCGGATCTGACTGTCTAGGAACCTTTGCTGCTGGACCTGCAATAACTGTGGGGTTGGGAGACCTAAGTTTTCTACGTACAGTCCTCAGACATTCTTGATTTCTCTTTAGATTTCTTTCTCTCTCTTTGGATCTGTCCTTCTCCTTACCTTTTTTTGCTGGCTGGAGGAGAAGAAGTGGACGCCTTAGGGTCCGAGGACATTATGAACCCTATCTGGGAAGGAAAAAAGTCCTTTTAATATCAATTTTTCTTTATGTCCTTGAAAAGCTCTGGAACTGATGGCAGCACAGACACAGCAAGAAGCTTGTAGGTAACAGGGCCCCAAGCAGTATACACACAGGGTGTGGGTCTTGGGGAGGTATTTTATGCCTTTAAGAAAAGCATTTCTTGAAACCTGAGCACACCAGAACAAACAAACTGACTATAAAAATACCAATACCATGTAAAAAAAATTCTAATCTAATCTAGGTATAATATATATGCAGAAGCACGCAAACACAAACATACAGAAGAAAAAAACTATACAAATTTCTAAGGAAATACCCAATCTCTAACACTAGGCTAAATTTACATTAAAAGCTAAACCTATCAAATTGCAATTTTAAAGGGAAGAGAAAAAAAGGCATTCACTTATCATGAACTACAAATGAACTTTTGGTCTACACATCTGGCGTTCACAAACAACAAATGAGATCTGAGGTAATTCAGGCAAGAGAGGGGCATTATGGGTAGGGGAGGAGTCAGAGCTCTCTGATCCAAACCTTTGGTAGTAGGCACAAAGGTCAGATCCAGACGGATCCGACAACCCACATGTTGAATCAGATGAAAAAAGACAAAATCAGATCCAACTTCATACAGATACACAACAGCTTGGGCCTCCTGCAAAAAAACAGACCTGGCACTAAAATAAGAATTTAACCAAGAGGCCCTCCCTCCAAAACACACACACACACACACACACACACACACACACACACACACACACACACACACACACACACACACACACCTGTCGAGAGTCAGTGAACAATGCCAAAATAATACAGATACACACAAACAACTGTAGCTCATGAAACATGGCTTCTGTGAGGAAGCTTCTGGTAATTACCCCTGGCCATTTCCAACAAGAAGAGAATACCACTGTCGCTTGGGCCAAAAGGGAGTCATTACAATGACCTGGTCCTGTAGCAGAGCTTTACCAAACAACTATATACGAAGGTAAAAAGATCTGTTTGAGGTGTCCCCACAGATGTATTAATTCAAGACACTCTGATTCAATTTCCATTTATGAGGTTCTGTCATGGTCCTGCTCAGCTTGTCTGCCACACAATTTTGGTACAACAGTATGTAAGATGCCTATAGATTGAGATTGTCCTCAAAACCTATATCCCAGGCTATCATAGCTTGTCTGCACAAGAGTGTAAGATCTGGTTCCTCTTGTTTCTTCTTGTACGACATCACTGTGGTGCTGTCTATAAACATTTGTAGAGGTATCAGAGACTACAGATGACTAAAAGAGTTGACAGCATTAATAGGTTCCAACATCTTTTTTTACGTTTTTCTGTTCTGGTCTGTCTTTTCTGTTTTATCCCCATAGACAATGTTCCCCAAGCAAAGTCCGAGGCATCTGGCAGGCTATGCCAGAATCAGGAAGGAGAACGGGAAACATGGATTCTGATAAATGTGGTGTCCCCACTAAAACAAAGCTCCCTTTTCACAACTCTCAAAACTGGAATCTGGAATATCAGAGGATCCTGATGATTGGACTACACAGATTTCACGTACCACTGGATTTTTCTCACATAGACTCTTGCAAGAGGGATCATGATAATCACAGAAGGCATGAGACCCAAATCCTGAGAAATTCTCTGGCTGAGACAGTAGCTTGAGTGGAAAAACTGAAGAATAGATCTAAACACAGATCTATGTTTTCCTGTGCAAGACAATCTTTTTGAACTGATGTATCCAGGAGGTACCCCAGGAAAACAATCCTATGAGAAGGAGTCACAAAGACTACTGTACGCTCTCCTGGAGCCTCAGTCTGTACAGGAGATTCCTTTAACCAGGTGAGAGATTCCTGATGCTTTGAAAAAGACTGCAGAAGATAAGCATGTTGTCTAAAGAAGGGAAACTATGAATACCTTGCAGTCTGTAGTAGGCTATGGGTCTATATTATGTCAGCAGAATGGCATTATACCGAATGCAGTTTTGCAGACACATATAGAACTAAATCTTAAAACAGCGAAACCCCAGTTCACTGATTTTTTTCCCCCATGGAAAAAAAATTATGAACCAACAAAACACAACATACCACTTAAAACATTACAAAGTGGGGGGCTTTGCCCCCATCCCACCCCCTAACTAAATATACCAACTCCAATATCGCACTACAGTAGGGTAAAGGGTAATGCCATGGCTCAGGCCAAGCAATTTCTCTCCCTGGGAAAGAAATCTCTGACCTGAGCATTCGCTCTTTTCTGATTTCGGTCTATATGTGTCAGCGAAACGGCATTCGCTGTAATGCCATTTCGCTGACATAATACAGACCCGCAGGCTATCACAGGAGCAATATACTTTGTGAAAACCCCTGGAGCAGTGACTAGACCAAAGGGCAATGTAGATTACAGATAATGTGATCCAAATGCAGAAAACTCTAGAAACTTCTGAAATCTGGATCTACAGGAATGCATTGTGCATCAGTTAAAGCTAAGGTCTTCAGAAAACTCAAACGGGGAATACAAGTTGTGATGGGATAACATTTCGAACTTTGGCACTTTCAGAATGCAACCAAGCAAACATCCTCATAAGTTCCAGTGGCAGCAACTCTGGAAATAGCATCAGAAGAATCATAAGCACATTTCAAACAGTGAGTAGCGAATTGACACACAGACACAATGAAGTTACACAAGGGAGTTTTCTCCTCAAAACAGGAAAAAGATGCCATAATAGTTCTCATGTTCTCATAAGAGGAAAGCATAAACTTTAAAATATGAGCTTGACAGCTGAAAATTCTAAAAGAAAATGTTGCAGAAGAATATACTTATTGCCAGAGAGGGATTGGTATTAACCAGATGTTTAGCAGCAGCTGGATTCACTAAAGCAGTTGCTGCTGAGTTTGGTCTGGGATGAGTGTATAAAGAACTTACAAGACTGAGAAACTTTATACAATCTATCATTTTTCTTTGGGGCAGCAGGCTAGTTTTCAGGCAAATTACAGGCCGTGACAAAAAAAATCCACCGTTGCTTAAAGAACAAGAGAATTAGGGCAGGTTCTGGAAAATTCAGCTATAATAAATCCTAATATTTCTTCAGAGACAGGGGAATGTCATTATGTTCCACTGAAATAAGTGATTCATAATAGAAATAGTTTCAGAGAAAGAGAATCCCTCAAAGGGACTGGAAGAAGCCAAACTCTTGCCAGAATTTGAATCAGTAACCTGAGGAAACAAATTAGAACATGTCCATTCACAATCACGTTGTGGTTCATAAACTTAAATCTTTTCATAAAATGAGGAATCTATTTTCTTTTACCAGAAACAGATAAACTGGAAGAGTTAAGAGGTCCTGTCCAAAGGGGCAGATAGGAAAATAAATATGTCTAAGATTTTGCTTCATTTTGACAGCAATTTGTGAAGAAGCAGACACATTTTTACCAGGAAAACCCTCCTGGGATAGGCATAGCATTCGGACTAAGCAGAGTGATATTCCTTGACCCCTCTCCTAAGACCAACAGAACTGGTTCTCCATTGCCTGCCAAGGGCACTACCTCACCTGTAGAGGACGTGTCTAACCCACAGTCCATGGTGGCTGTAGGGACTGGACAAGGAGGAGCCAAAGAAAAAGATATATCGTTTGAAGAACCAGAAATGGGCACATCCAAGTCAGCCATCTGCAGCTAAGGCACTTTAGTAGCCTACTATTATGGCAAAGGCTGTTTAATAATTTTCTTCTTTTTGTGGCTGGAAGAAGTGCTGAGGAACTGGTAGGCTGTTTTAAGCTGAAAAAGATTCCGGATTCCCAGACAAACTTGGCAGTAGTTATCAGTAAAACAGGTAAATAGCAAACATTTAACTTTTCCTAAAAATAAAACACAGCAAAAGCACTTTAAACCCTTAACCCAGCCCACAACAGTAAAATAACACAAGGTTTCCTTCAGAAAAAGTAGTTTTAATTTAGTTTTAACAATGTTTTCCCATAAAAGTAAAAAGTAACATTCCTGTTTAAAAGTTACTAAAAATCACATTACAGTCAATAAAAACATTTTTCCTAACTTAACATAAATATTTTTAAGAAAATGTTATGTTTCTGTCATAAAAAGTAGATGTGGAAATGTTTTGCATAACGAGTGTTCTTCAGCGGCAGAAAAGCTCCAAAGGGCTTTGCACCTAAGACTGTCCTTTTAGTCAGCTAAATTCGAGACGGATAATGGTTTGGTCATGTGGAAGGTGCCCTGAAGCTTTAGAAGCTGAACAGCTTTTATGTAGTTAGCAGGATATAACCCATACAGATAAGGCTACTGTAGCAGTGATCCTAATGAAAACTGAGAGGTGCAACCTGTCTTTGGCAAAGCAAGTAGAGCTTTGCAGCAACTCATTCCAAACAGACACACACTGGATCTGCCTCAAATGATACACTTTATTCAGGCAACTGTTGAAAATAATCATCTTTTCTTTGTATCTTGGCATCATTCTTGGACAGGGAAAGATTCTGATCAATAGCAGGTTTCTTCTTACATTTGTTACATGCATGGAGAATATGGAAATGTCTAGCCCTCTGGATTTTTAGTACCAGGTCAATTACATCCACATGGACCACCACCATGCCGTAGTCATACTTGTTTGGCTTGAGGGTCTTGAGGACCTTTGCAACATCAGAATTTCTGCCACCTGAAAGACCACTCACCATCACCCTTTTTTGTCCAGGTTTGTCAGGGCAGAGTCTGTTTGCTTGACTATGGAGTCAGTCATCACCAGTACATTTTTATTACTAAGCAGTTTATGTCTACTGGGTTCTGGGGAAGTTTATTTTTGACTGACTCTTGGCTATGGATGTTGAGGTACATATTGTGGTGCGTAATTTATTCTGAATTTTTGGAGGCTTAGGCAATGACTTTACAGCTTCAGTGTATGATCATTTCCCAGGTATTTGTATAGCAAGTTATGAAGGTGTGTGGTGCTCACAGACTGGATTCATATGTAAGAGTGATAAATCTGCCTTAGCTAAATAGCTGCATCTCTCATAGATAGTTTGAGACAAGGTAAGTCGTCGTGTCTTTTGGGTTTTCCCGGTTAGGGGTCGCTAATGATTGACAGTAGATTTTTACGTGCTGGCTTGCCGGGCCTAATGCACAACCTTCAACGAAGGAACGCCCATTCACGCATGTCGCCACACAGAAGACGCTCTAACTGAGAATCGAACGGGCAACGTCTAACTGTGAGGCGACAACGCTACCGCAGCACCACCACCGACAAGGTGAGTAAAAGTTACTTTTCTGAAAGCATGAGGCAACTGCTACATTGCCAGAGTAGAGCAAGTGCGAAGCTGGCAACTGAAGGAATAAAAGCTGGCTGACGTTGCATTTAGTTCAAGAGTTTGAAATATGGGATAAAAGACTTATTTGTACAGTATTTCACTTGCTTAAATACAGTATTATGAGTGCATAGTATAAAAATATTAGTTCTATAAAATGTTTGCAGTATAAAAAGTAAATAACTGTAGTGGTCTAACTAAGAAGAAAAGCAGTTTAACTTGATTCTGAAGTGAGGGGTTGTGGCTTAGCACAACATGCAACTGGACAGGGCTCTATCTAATCTTGATAAAAGGAAAACTTCAACTGAAGTGCCTACGTCTATCAAGCACAAGTTTGCAACACAGATGACATAAGTGATCAAAGAAACCAGTGGAAATAAACAGCGTTTTGGCTTCATCCACTAATGCTAGCTTCCTTGACACAGCGTCTTATCTTCTACCATATAATTACTATCTCTCAAATGGCCGACACTTCACCAAAAGTTTGCTACAACAGTAACCAAGTTGCAAGTAGTTAGAATGGAAGGAAAAACAGATTTAACAGAGGGAACACTACAACAGTTCATAATTCAGTCATATGAGTGTACTAATAGTAACAAAGTCTCACAGGAGATTCAGTTTCCAAGAGTATTACAATAAGACAATAATGAACAACTGGTTGTGCAATACAAATTAACATGGAAAATGAAAGAGCCAATTAACAGCTAATGCTCTAACCGATCAGTACTGCAGCAATCACCTGCACTTTCACCAGGTTTAACCACCACAAAGTCTAGATGACTCACAGTTGGCCAAAACTAGCTGTTTGCTTTAAGTTTGAGAAATGACTGAAATGGAGTAAGTAAATGCAGCAACAAATTGAAAAGTAGTGCAAACTGTAAAACCTATTCAAACAGCTGTAGCTTCAAATCCACAGGGAAAAAGTAAAAATGTAGAAAAAATTATAGAAGACATTCAAATCTGACTTAAATAGCCAATAACAGCACATAACTCAATTGAAAAGCAGTGCAAACAGTTAAACACATTCAATTAATAGCTGTAACTTTGGATTCACAGAAAACACACTAAAATACAGAAAAAATTAACAGGAACCACTCAGAACGAATTTACACAGCTAGGTGACCAAGTGCAGTAGAATAAACTCATGTTTCCTGGATGTAAAATTGAGTCAAAATGCCACTTTGTTTGATTTTAGCATGTGTAAAAGAGATTCAACTTCCAAGAGTCTAAAGAATAAGATAACAATGGATGAATGCTCATGTAATACAAATTAATAGGGAAACATTTAACAGCCAATGAAAAACAGCTAAATCTCTAACAAATAGTGTTTATCTTCCCAAAACTGCAGCAATTACCAATATTAAAATCAGGTTTAATCACCACAAGCTGTAGCACAGATGGCCAAATCTGGTGGTTTGCTCTAAGCTTAAAAAGTGACTAAAGCACAACAATTAAATGCAACAGCACTGATTAATCCACTTCACAGCATTCATAAAATCTAAGGGCATAAAATATCTATTACCTCTTCCTTGTAAAGGATAGAGGAACTGGCAGATCTTCATGTTGCCCACAGGTGTGCATGTGTGTGTGTTTATGTGCTTGTTCAACTGTAACAGACTGACATCCTATCCAACACTACTTTCTCTTCCTTGCATGCATGAAGCGCTAGAACAGGCTTCCCCATAACCGTGGACTGGATAAACTGGGCATCTGACATTGAAAAAATGACTCTCTCTCTTCCAAACCAAAGGATATGGTCTGCAATAAATACATACCATCTGTCACAACCATGTTGGACTCCAAAGGCTCATCTGCAAATGTTTTGTAACTGATGCCACAAGGTCCTTCATGGACATTTAAGAATGACCCAACACCATGTCCTGTTCCATGGAGATAATCCAGACCTTGGTTCCACAATGCTGAACGTGCAAAGGAATCTAGAAGATGTCCTGTGAATTATAAATAGAACAAGTCAATGAAATCTTGACAAACATCCTAAAAACAACATAGAAAGTGGTTACTGGACTGAAAGGCACAATCCTGTGTATAGTCTAAATAGTAATAATACAATTGAGCATTCTTCGATGTGTTCTGCTGTAAGAGATCAACTCTGTGAGTTCTGTAACAAACTGTAAAAAGCAAGCCATTGCAGGTTCCTACATACAATAAGCACTGCAGTCACCATGAGTATGTTTTCACCTCTAATCGATCTGCTTTGGTCTGACTATGGTGGAACAAAGGGAATCTCTCGAGTTCCTGTAAATCTTGTGGTACCACCATCTCAACTCCATTGCTACTGTCAGAATCAGACACAAGACACTCGTCATTGGGTTGTGCATGCTGATCTAAAGATTCTTCAAGGACAATGGGAACTTTCTCACAAGTGGCCAAATATTTAGAACAAAAGGACAAAAGAGGATATGTCACTTGAATCCTTGAGAAATTTTCCTGTCTGGAGGGGATATTTTTTAGAGATGGGCAAAGAGATTTTCCTGTTTTGTTTATACACAGAACCTCTTAAGAACCTCTTTTTTGTTGGGAAATAAGCTATACTTCTAAGCATTCAAGGAAATTCTTTAAATCTGAATGCACTGCAATGTTCAGTTCACAGCTTTCTAAAGATGCTCTGCTGGCGGTGCCTGTACTGAACACCTGCCCTAGGAAAATGCATACCCCTCCCAGTCTTAGCTGAGCTTATTTATTTACCTTAGCCTATTTGGGTCCAAGAATTTGACAGCAACTTTGGCTGCCTTAAGAAGGAAATGGCCATTTAGGTTTAGAGCAAGGTCATGGGATAACTGGGTACTGGGTATTGCACACCTGATGGCAGTAATTATTGAAAAAAGAAAAACTTTTACAAGCACTTTCCTTGCTGGTTTATTTTTTGATAATGAGGGAAGCTCAGAGAGCAAGAGGGATAATTCTTGGCACTGGTATGATCAGCGATTTAGGGAAAGTAGGCATGCAAATCCTTGGTTAGGAACTATGACTGATAGAGTGGTAGTGATAGCCAAGGAAATGCAAGAGGAGGGTCTTAGAAGACCTAAGGCCTGTTGGGTCTTCAATGTACATAGGTGTGCTTGAAAAGCATGTTGGTTTGCACACTTTTTGTTTTCCGGAGGGCAACACAGTAGTGCCACATGTTGGCATAAAGATGGAGGCTAGACAGGCTTACACATAGCTGGCTCACAGGAGGGGTTTAAGGCAAGGTAGGATAGAGAGCTGGAGTAATTTCTGGGGTACTAGAAGGTTGTTGCCCTTTCAATAGGGTTGGTAGCCTTCTGGTGCACTTGCCTATTAATGTAGCCACTTTGCCAACATGGTCAAAGCAATTACCCTGACAGGGAGGTAAGCTACTGAATTGACATGCTTTACATAGGGTTTTCTATTCAAGCAGTGGGAAGTAGTGGTGAATGTGTTGTAACAATGTGCAGTCAGTTTGAAATAAGAAGGCAATCATGCAAAACTTACTAAGACAGGTAGGGTGATGGGTGTCTTGAATTCCCTACCACTTATGAATTACAGCACCATTTATAAATTATATGGACTAATTCCCAATAAGAAGCTGGGAGAGTTCCAAAAAGGAAGCTTGGTCCTATTTAACCTTCGCTTTCTTTGCAAACCAGTGGCTCTACAACACTTAAACTAAGGACATAAACCTACATCAACAAATAAATTAGACTCACTCGGTGTATTCCCAGGTCAAATTATGTACAACCTTGACTACTGTTGAGGCTAGTCTTGATTATTGTATGGGTAGACACACATTTACACCAGGATATTCATGTACAGCCCTGCTCAATTTGAGACAAGCACTATTAAGTGCTTGTAAAGGGAAGCATGAACTTTGAAATGGGTCTTCTTGAAAATGTATAAGGATAAGCATCTTATGGTCCTTGTGACTGCTAGCTTATATTGTTCCGATTTTCAAGACATGAAATTTATTTTCCCGGATATCTAAACTGCAAATGTATAACATTCCATTGCCAAACATGGAAAATACCACTCAAAATGTTCATAAAGTTGATGCTGCAATAAAAATCTCCCACAAAACAGATGCTGCTGTGCAGTCCCAAACAAAGTAAGATTAACTGCAGACAACCTCTCCACATTAACAAAAGGCTCTGGTTAACATTGTGCACAGTGGTTTAATAGTCATTTTGCCATGTTTTTTCTTCAGGTGGCATTAGAAGACCAGCGGTAGACATCCCTTCTCAGTAACGTAGTCTGTCAGCTGCTTTTTGCAGATGATCACAGAATACTGCAAATTCTCACAGTTTGAATGGATTGTTGTATTCTACTGACTGCCAGGTGAATAATGTCTTCCTGTGACAAGATTTGTAGAATTAATTGCCTCAACTGATGAAGTTTTCTGGGACAAAATTTATATGGAGGGTGTCATACCTTGGGTCATCAGATGCGAGTTCAAAATAAGGAGTAGTTAGAAAAAAATCAATATCAATACTTTTCCCTGTGGCTGTAGTAAATCTAACTATTCTAATTCTTTCCGCCAACAAACAGCAATTACTTTCCTTCTTCTCTCATCAAGACAATCAAGAGTACAACAATCGGGTAAGTTTCCTTATGAAGCATCTTTGAAGATAACCAGCTGCAGGGATTCAGCCTTAATCAGGGATTGAAATGTTACAGTTAACTTTTGTACAACAGAATTTTTGAAAAGTTTTTTCTGTTTCATCAGTAGACTGGTATGTTTTACTCTGGATGCCAGACAGGAAGCATCAAAGATGACATCTCATTTATTTGGCCTGAGAACCCAGAAAATGTGCCCTATTTCTGACTGAAGTAAGGCCATATTAACTGGGTAAAGAAGGTCCATTGCACTGCCTTAGTTTGATCCATGATGATAGAATGGAGATTTTTTTTTGCAACTCTCTTGGTGTAACACCACCATTTTATCAACAGCAGCCGAGTCCAATCCCATATAAAAAGTTGATCATGCTCTTCACGGTCAACCTAAAGGCTGCTTTCAGGAAGGGAACAACTGAAGTGGCAAAGCTCTGCAAGCCACTATGTATATCAATGTGTGTTTATGTACTTTTAAGAAGCTATCCAAGGGCTTGCACAAGTGTATAAATACTGAGCACTTGTGAGCCTGACTACCATTTGGTAGTTAGCTGTTGAGATGTAAACATTTATGTATGTAAGCTATGTCTGTTAACTAGTTTGTTCATATTTTATGAGGCGGCTATCCATCCTGATGTGTTTCTATATATTAAAGCATCTAAACGAAAACCCCAGCCTTCTTGTTATATGTGTTAGACACAAACAAGCGACATGGTGCCAGAAGTGGCATGTCTAAAGGACATGAAGTCGGAACCTGCACATCAAAAGGGCATGAAGTTAGAGGCAGCATGGCTAAAATGATCTTAGGCACTTGCTTAAAGCTCTTGGAAATATACATGAGTGAATCATCCTTAAAATGTGCAAACTTCGTAAAACAGGTCAGAAACGAATTTTAAATATTAAAACTTGGTCAGCACTATTTCTTATTCGCAAAATATGAAACGAGGTATACAGAACGTTCTAAATGATATCCACATAAAATATGCACAATACTGATAAAAATATTTGAAGTACTATGGAAAATGTTTGCAATAAAGTCCGAATTGCATAAAATGAATAAAATAAGGGGAAACAACCACATTTTCGCAAAACATGTACAGTGAATATAAAAAGTTTACACACCCCTGTTAAAATGCCAGGTTTTTGTGATATAAAAAAAATGAGAGCACACTAAATCATTAACTTCTGCCACCTTTAATGTGACCTACAACCTGTACAATTCAATCGAAAAACAAATCTGTTAGGGGAAAAATATAAAAAATAAATAACGTACAATAAGCTGGTTGAATAAGTATGCACACCCTTAAACTAATACTTTGTTGAAGCACCTTTTGATTTAATTACAACATTCAGTCTTCTTGGGTAGGAGTTTATCCGCATGGCACATCTTGACTTGGCAATATTTGCCCACTCTTCCTTGCAAAAGTGCTCCAAATCTGTCAGATTGCGAGGGCATCTCTTGTGCACAGCCCTCTTCAGGTCACCCCACAGATTTTCTATTGGATTTAGGTCTGGGCTCTGGCTGGGCCATTCCAAAACTTTAATTTTCTTCTGGTGAAGCCATTCTTTTGTTGATTTGAATGTAAGAGCCTGGTCTGTAAGGCCATGGAACTCATAAACAAAGACATTGGTAACCTCCAAACTCTGGACCCCACCCAGTTCAGGTTTGTGAAAGGAAGATCATGCCTCCTGAACCTGACCGACTTTTTTGAGGCAGTCACCAAAGCTGTAGACGAGGGTAAGGTGGTTCACACAGCCTATCTTGACCACGCTAAGGCTTTCAACACCATCCCCCATTCTGGAATTATAGCTAAACTCACTAAACTAGGTATAAATCCCTATGTCACAAGATGGGTTGCCAAATGGCTCACTGACAGAACTCACACTGTAAAAGTTGCAGACTCCAAATGTGACTTAAAACCAGTGAAAAGTGGAGTACCACAGGGTTCAGTCCTGGGACCTCTCCTGTTTGGTATCTACTTCTCTGAAGTACAGGCTAACACAGAAGGCCTTTGGCTAACGAAGTTCGCAGATGACTGCAAACTAGGAGCCATAGCTGAGTCCCCAAATGATGTGGACATCCTACAGAAGGGCCTCACTGAGACAAATGTCTAGTGTCAGAGCCATGGTCTCAAGCTCAATGCCAAAAATTGCATTGTCATCCCCTTTGGTAAAAAGTCTGTACCCATGAACTACCACATAGGCAGCAGTCTACTTAACACCGAATGTGTGATAAGAGACCTAGGGACCCAGGTGGACAGTAGTCTCTCCTTGGATAATCACATTGTCACAGTAGTCAGGAAATCCTTCTACATTGCACACCTCATCATAAAAGGGTTCTCATCTAGGAAAAAAGAGGTCATTGTTCCCCTCTACTTGACACTCATTAGACCCATTATAGAGTACAACGCCCCTTTTGGAATATACCTCGTAAGACATCTGTAGCAGCTGGAACGGCCACAGAAGTACCTCACAAAGAGGATTACTGGCGTCAAACAGATGCCCTACACTGACAGTCTAAAAAAACTTCAGCTTTACTCCGTAGCATATCACCTACTCCGAGGTGATCTCTGCCTAACATATAAAGCTAAGTCAACCCCAGAGCTGTTGGACACGCTACACCTAAAGAAATCCCAATCTCTCCGAGCTACATGCTCTAGGGACCTAAACCTTGTCACCACAATAAACAGGACATGCGGAAGGGATAGATTCCTGTCCCAGAGACTCCCCATATTCTGGAACAAGCTACCCATCTATGTCAAGCAAAGTTCCTCAATAGCACTCTTCAAGAAAAATCTTGATAAGTGGATGGGAAATAGGAAATACACCCCGGGGATCACTTCTGTGGCTCTCCTCGACAGGGGCACAGGAAAATAACTGTCGTGGGTGGGGTAAGCCAGGGAACCTTGTTGGCTAGGCTTACTTAGGCCCTTGTACCTACCTATGAACCTTGGGGGTCACTCTCATGTCGAAAGGTGAAATTCCTCTTCATCTTCAGCTTTCTAGCAGACGCCTGAAGATTTTGGGCCAAAAGTGACTGGTGTTTGGAACTGTTCATAATTCCCTCCACCTTGACTAAAGCCCCAGTTCTAGCTGAAGAAAAGCAACCCCAAAGCATGATAATACCACCACCATGCTTCACCGTGGGGATGGTGTTCTTTTGGTGATGCGAAGTGTTATTTTTGTGTCAAACATACCTTTTGGAATTGTGGCCAAAAAGTTCAACCTTGGTCTCATCAGACCATAACACATTTTCCCACATGCTTTTGGGAGACTTGATGTATTGTTTTTCAAATTTTAGCCAGGCCTGGATGTTTTTCTGTGTAAGAAAAGGCTTCCGTCTTGCAACCCTACCCATATCCCAGACATATGGAGTATACGGGAGATTGTTGTCACATGTAGTACACAACCAGTACCTACCCGAAATTCCTGCAGCTCCTTCAGTGTTGCTGTAGGTCTCTTGGCAAACTCCCTGACCAGTTTTCATCTTGTCTTTTCATCAATTTTGGAGGGAAGTCCAGTTCTTTGCAACGTCACTGTTGTCCCATATTTTCTCCACTTTTTGATGACTGTCTTCACTGTGTTCCATGGTATACCCAATGCTGTAGAAATTGTTTTCTACCCTTCTCCTGACTGATACTTTTCAACAATGAGATCCCTTTGATGCTTTGTAAGCTCTCTGTGAACCACGGCTTTTGCTGTAGCAGGGAAGTAAATGTCAGGAAAATCCTACTAGGACAGCTGAACTTTATTTGGAGTTAATCAGAGTCTCTCTAATTGATGGCAGGTGTGTACCCACAAACACTGAATGCTGTAATTAAATCAAAAGGTGCTTCAACAAAGTATTAGTTTAAGGGTGTGCACACTTATCCAACCAGCTTATTGTACGTTTTTTATTTTTTATATTTTTTCCCCTAACAGATTTGTTTGTTTTTCAATTGAATTGTAACGGTTATAGGTCACATTAAAGGTGGGAAAAGTTTTGAAATGATTTATTGTGGTCTCATTTTTTTGTATCACAAAAACCTGGCATTTTAACAGGGGTGTGTAAACTTTTTATATCCACTGTATTTTTCGCATTAAGCAAAGATATTTGAATCATCAGAAGTACATAAAGTGCTCGCATGTTTGTGCAGTGTTACTGTAAAGTTATTTTGCAGAATACGGCCATTACAGAGCATAATTCGCAAAGTACAGTGTTTTGAAGAGTTTAATGTGCGTTTGAATGTTGTTACAAGCTCACAGAACAGTTTGTATGTACATAATTACAAGGGCCATATTTTTAGTGTGTACATACTTTGTGGGCATGGCAGGATGGATTTCAAAAACCCAGTGCGTGTGTTTGACAGTAATACTGCAAAGAACTGGAGAGTGTTTGAGCAAGAGTATGACATTTTCATACAAGCTGCATTTTCTGATAAAGATGACTGTACAAAGGCATTTATTCTACTTAATTTAGCTGGGTCAGAACCCATAGAATGGGAACGTTCATTTGTGTATGCACCTGCTGTCTATGCTGGACAGGGGGAAGTTGAGGGGGACAGCACAAGGGAAGACACGGAGTGCATAAATTTAGAGAAATGTGTAACCCCCAGAAAAATGTTACAATGGAAAGACACTTATTTTACACTAGGGATCAAAAGCCTGGTGAAACTTTTGCAGCATATATAATTGACCTGAGGAATAAAGCTAAAATGTGCAGATTTGGTGACTTAGGGGATGAGTTGATAAAGGACAGACGTGTGTGGTACAAAAGATTATGCTGTGGGAAAGATTTTGCTTTGTTCATAGGTTCATACGGTAGTACTAAGCTAACTGCTCTTGCAAGCCATTTTAAGCCTAGCCAATTATCCCTTGTGAGACTTGAACCCAGCACCTTGTGTTTGTAAGGCAAACACCTTAACCATTAGGCCACCCTCCCAACCCCACAGTTTGTGACAGTGATTTAAATTTGAATAAGGCCATTGAGATTTGTCAGCTATATGAGGTCACAGAAAAGCACATAAATATGCTCACAAATGAGAACAGCTCTAAAAGGCACAGTGATAAAGCTCATGTTAACAGTATGCAGCACGTGGTTAAAAGAAACAAGCCCAAGCACATGGCAGCAACTGTAGCCCCTGCAGCACCTACTGGTAAACCCCAGAACTTTCTAGCAAGTTCTAGAGTACGCACAGTCTCAGTGAAGCATAAGAGTGAGTCAGCAAACTTAAATCAGGGGCCACAACCTAGTTTCATTGTCAGCTGTTGTAACTGTGGTGGAAGTTATGAATCTAAAACGGAGAAATGTTTAGCTTTTGATCAGCAATGCCACAAGTTCAGTAAATGGAATTATTTCAAAAGGATTTGTAAAACAAAAGGCCCACATTCTTTCCTTAACAGGGAACTTTTTAAGAAACAAGTTGATCAATTAGAAAGCCATGGAACAGGGTCATCGGCTACTCTTTATGTTGATAGTGTTTCAGTGCTTCAGGAAATGGTCAATGTAGATTTATGGGCAAAGAATGAAGTATTTTGTACTGTTTGGATAAATGGCAAACCCCTAGCACTCAAAGCTGATACAGATTCCAAGTGCAATGTTATGTCAGCAGAAACATTTGCAAAGTGTCTAAAGGTGAATGGCTTGATTTGGCAAGGTATGCAAAGCTCGTTACTTATGGAGGTGAAGAAATTCAGACCGACGGCTCAGTAGTGCTTTCATGTTACTATGCTGGAAGAAGCTACAACTTATTATTTTATATGGTCAAGAGGCACGTCCAGTCATTATTAGGGCTCAGAGACACTTTGAAAATGGGACTGCTTTCATTTAGCAAGGAAGTCCACCGTGATAGCTTAAAAAAAATACTACTCTAATTTTACCCAGCACACTTTTTTCACCTATGCCATTCTTTTCAAAGACAAACTAGGCAAACTTCCAGTTGTGTACTCCATGAAGTTAGACCCAGATGTCAGTCTAGTTATCAGGCCAGCACGAAAAGTTGCAATAGCTATGAAGGACAGAGTCAAAGCAGAGTTAGATAAAATAGTGCGACAAGGTGTGATTTGTCCAGATGTAACTCCAACTGAATGGGTATCTTCCATGGTGGTAGCTCATAAGAAAAGCTCAGATGACATCAGAATATATACTGATCCATGAGATTTGAATAAAGCACTAAAAAGACCTCATCATCCAATGTGTACAGTCGAAGAAGTTGCAGCCTCAATGATTCCCGTCTTAGATGCAAAGAGTTCATTTTGGCAAATTCAGCTTGACACAAAATCTTCAATGCTCACTACTTTCAGTACTCCATTTGGCAGGTACAGATTTTTGAGAATGCCTTTTGGGATAAATTTTGCAAGTTAAGTCTTTCAACGTGCAATGAAGCAGCTTTTTTCTGGGTATCCTTGTGCTATTATAGTACACAACATACTAGTAGGAGGTAATGGTGAAGCAGAACATGACAGAAACCTTAGAAAGGGCGCATCAAGAGAATCTTAAGCTCAATCCACAGAAATGCAAATTCAGGCTACAAGAGGTTACTTATGTTGGCCATTTATTTACTGGTACAGGCTTACGACCAGACCCTTCAAAGCAAACAGCCATTCTCGAGATGCTAGCTCCAGACAATGTTCAAGCCCTGCACCGTTTTCTTGGCATGGTCAACTACCTAGGCAAGTTTATTCCAGACTTGAGCCAACTTTCAGCACCAGTGAGCTGACACGTAAAGATGCATCTTGGTCTTGGTTAGAGCAACACCAAAGAACATTTGATGTCCTGAAACAGAGAACTGCTAGTCCACCAACTCTGAGACACTATGATGTTCACAAACCAGTAACACTTTCCTGTGATGCTTCGAGATTTGGTCTTGGTGCAGTCATTCTACAAGAGGCTCAACCTGTTGCCTACGCATCCAGAACTCTTACCCAAACTGAACAGTAGTATGCCCAGATTGAAAAAGAGTTTTTGGCAATTGTGTTTGTATGTTCGAAGTTCCATGATTATATTTATGGTAGACTTATCTTGACTGAAACAGACCACCAACTCCTAGTCACTACCTGAGAAAACCTATGCATTCAGCTGCAGCTCAACTGCAACGTATGATGCTGAGATTGAAAAAAAGTATAACTTCAATCTTGTCTACAAGAAAGACTAACTTCGTTATCTTTCTGATACATTATCCAGATCACCCAGAAACACCACAGAACAGAATGAGAATGAGAGTCTTGATTTTGAAGTCATGGAAGTAAGAAATTTTTCTTGCACATGTCTTGATGAGTTGAGAGATCACACAGCCACAGATCCAGTTTTGCAAAGGCTTAACCACTTTATCAATCAAGACTGGCAGTCAAAGCAATCTAGTTTACCTCAAGAAGTGCAACCTTATTTTCCATACAGAGATGAGAATTTGTCTGACAAAGGTATCATTATGAAAGGTCCGAAAGTAATTGTTACAAAGTCCTTGCAACCTGACTACATAACTATCTAGCAACGTGGTCAACCAGGAACCAAATCTATCAAAAGAAGGGTGAGAGGACTAGTACTGTGGCCTTCTGTGTCACAAGACATTGAGAGAGCACTTTCATCTTGTTCAGTGTGTAATAGTACTAAGCCACATCAACAGAAAGAACCACTTCAGCTTAATCAGATTCAGGAACTACCTTGGTCGACAGTAGCCAGGGACATTTTCAAGTGGAATGGTCAACATTATTTGGCGTCAGTAGACTCTTATTCCAACTGGTTTGAGACTGACCTACTTCCTAACCTAGCATTCAGATGAAGCGTCATTTTCCAGTACATGGGAGACCACAAAAGTTATTTCAGACAATGCCACGCAGTTTACAAGCCAACAGTTCAAAAGATTTGCTGAAGAGTGGGACTTTACTCATGTCACAAGTATCCCTTAGTAGCCTCAGTCAAATGGTTTGGCAGATCATGCAGTTCAAAGTGCAAAACAGTTACTTGAGAAGTCAAAAGGAGATAATAGTGATGTTTTCCTGAATCTCTTGAATCTCAGAAATGTTCCAAGAGATAAACATCTTGGTTCACCTGCTCAGAGACTTCTGTCAAGACAAACCAGAACCACATTATCCATGAGCAGATCAGTGAAAAACAATCTGTTGAAGAAATGCCTATCCCAGAAGTCCTACTAAGATAGGACCAGCAGACTGCACAAACCATTACAAGAAGGAGAAGTGGTAAGGATGGAAACATCCAAAGGTTACGATCGGATTGGTGTTGTGAAGAATACTTGTCCAGAGCCGAGATCGTACATTGTGGAATCAGAAGGAGCAAACCTTAGGCAGAATCGGATGCATTTACTACTGGTGTCCGAGTCTATACCACAGCACATAGAGTCTGGTGTTCCACTTCCAGAGGACATTCCCATTCCTGTGATGAATCCAGAAGTTTCTGATATGATCTGTGCAACGCAGACTGTCCCTGTTGCTAAATTTGGTCCCAAATGTAATGTTACAAGATATGGCCAAATATCTAAACCCTGTATCAGACATGAAGCAACCTGGGCATGAACATTGTGTTCTGTTTCTAATGTATACAGTAATGTGAGTCTAGCTCTAATATTATTTTTTTTTCAAAGGGCAATCTTTTTAAGAGGAAGGATGTAGATCAATGTGTATGTATGTACCTTTAAGAAGCTATGCAAGGGCTTGCACAACTGTATAACTACTGAGCAAGTGCGAGCCTGACTGCCATTCTGTAGTTAGCTGCTGAGACGTGAACATGTATGTATGTAAGCTCTGTCTGTTAACTAGTTCCTTCGTATTTAATGATGCTGCTATCCATCCTGATGTGTTTCTATGTATTAAAACATCTCAACAAAAACATCAGCCTTCTTGTTATATGTGTTAGAGACGAACCCCACATAAATACATCCACACGGCAGATCAGCAATCAAGTGACGTTATCATTCCTCACTAGCCAGATGAGGTAGCAGAGCCAACCTGTGGGGGTCTCTCACCTGAATGAACCATGATGCGTTTCACTTTGTCATACCACAACAGCGATGCATCTGCCAGACCATAAATGTACTTCCTGAGTGTCCATAATCATACCATATTTCTTGCTTCAGGAGTGGGACAGACATAAAAGTCATGAAAGAACTCCATACCTTACAAAAACACACACAAAATGTCTATGGAATGAGCTTTCCATGGCTTTTAACACATTATGGTAAACGAAAATCAAGCTTTTGGAAGTTCTTCTCTGTAAATGTCATCAAATCCATTAGCCACAAGACCTCTTAGGGGCATTATTTCTTTTGGAATTTCTTTAAGGGTACCTCCCACTGAGTAATGATGCATTTTTGGGCAACGGTATTAACTCAGTCAAAGGCATAATTATCTCTCCAGCTCCAGATCTAATAATGCAAACAGAGTACTGAAAATGAATACCCAAACTCTAGAATACAGAAGTCTTCCCAGTTGACCAGTACTCTACTTTGTTGTAATAAAACGGTAAAAAAATAAAAAAGTAAAATGAAGCGCTTTTCGTTTAGCACCTTGGCTAAACTTCTTCAGATTCAAAGACATAATTAAAATGCAGTCTTTCACGTCCCTGCATATTAAGCTCAATTAAACATGTGATACAGGCCAACTAACTTTTAAAAAACCAACTACAACCACAAGATAAAACAAGTCTAATCCAACTGTGTAGTACTATATTGTGTCTATGCATGTGTAACAGTATATGCAAAATATATAAACTGTGAAAAAATATATATAAAAATAGTATAAAAATATATGTGTATATTGCTTAAAAGTAAATTACATACATATATATATATATATATATATATATATACACACACACACACACACACACACACACACATATATATATATATATATATATATATATATATATATATACACACACAATGATAGCAATGGATAAGAGTAGACTACAATAATGGTTATCAGTTTCATGACCCAAATGACTGTAATTATTAGAGTCCAGGTCGCAAAATGTCCTACATACATGAATTTCACATCTCCAGACTTTTCAATTTTAGGACACATGCTAAAGAACATACTTCATTCAAACCTGGAAGGTAGGAAGCATTTACTCTTAGTTGCCACATTAGTTCAAGTTTCTCTAAGAGAAGTGAGGTGGGACCACATCGAATGTCTGTGGCAACATGGTCAATAGCCCTAAATTTATGTAATGGACTTTCGATACAGTGACGAGCTAGAGCATTTTCTTCTTTGCTTTTGCGTATGTTATATATGTGTTTGGACACAAGTTCTCTCAGTTTACGGTCCGTCTTACCAATGTAAAAGGCTGGGCAGGTTTGGCATTGGGCCATATATATCACTGACCTGGAGTTACAATTAAATCTGTCCAATTCCAAAAAGCCAGAAACACAGGTCCACTGCTCGAACAAGGAAAAAAATTTTGCAAACCACAGTACTCCACGTCACCCCACTCAGCTTGAAGAAACAAATCCCCGCTGACAAAAAACACAGTTATTTTATTTTAATTTAAAAAACAACAATTTCAGTAGTAGATGTTTAGGCTTTCATCTGATCTCTCAGATTTCTTCAGAACCATTACTAATTAACACACCTTTTTTATACTCTGTTTTACTAAAAATTATTCAAAGTTTTAAAACTTTAAAACTTTTCAAAATATAAATTTCAATGTTTAAAAACTATTACATTCATTACTAACAAACCTAACATTTATATTGTATACTTTAAATACCAATACAAAACAACTTTATTATATATTATTTGTTGTGTAATCATATAAACATTTCATGTTCATATTTGTATAGTCTCCCTTCTTTAATTAAAAAATATGCTGAATAATTATTATATAACACTTAAAAATGTATATATATGTGATTTGCTTTGGACATAAAAAATACTCCAAGAGTATAAGTAACCACAAGAGAGTCAAGCCCTATCCAACATTAAGAACGGTTTAATGCTGATGTAGTCATTAAGGCCAGGGGGGGTTGTGGCATCACAAATAATTTGCCATTCACTCTCTTTGTAGGATAGAAAGGTTTTCCAATTACCCCCAAATACTGTCATTTTACTGTCATGATTACACAACAAATAATATATAATAAAGTATTTAAAGTATACAATATAAATGTTAGGTTTGTTAGTAATGAATGTAATAGTTTTTAAACATTGAAATTTATATTTTGAAAAGTTTTTAAAGTTTTTAAAACTTTGAATAATTTTTGGCGCCAAACAGAGTATAAAAGGGGTGTGTTAATTGGTAATGGTGGTTCTGAAGAAATCTGAGAGATCAGATGAAAGCGCTAAACCATCTACTTGAATGGAGTGTTTTGTGGTTTAAATACAAATAAACCTGTGTTTTATGTCAACGGAGTTTGTTTCTTCAAGCTGAAGTGGGTGTACGTGGAGTACTGTGGTTTGCAAAATTTTTTTCCTTGTTCGAGCAGTGGACCTGTGTTTCTGGCTTTTTGGAATTGGACAATTAAATCTGTGTTTGGTGTTAAATTTTAAGACCGCAATTTTGAAACACTGCCCAGTCTCCATAAAGTTACATTGCTTACAGGATTCACATTTATACATTCTTGGTCTTCTACTCATCCTTCTTATCCCACCTTCAATTCAATTCTTTAGATTTCTTCCTTTTCTATAAGTAATCAAAGGTGAGGGTCCCAGTTTCTGTAATAACAGTTTGTCTGTTTTCAATAAAGCCCAATTTTTCAATAAGAGTTTCCTCACTTCGTTTGCTTCTATTGTATACATTGTTGTGAAGCTGGGGGTAAATTAGGATTTACAATTATAACCATCCCTAATTCCTACTATATTCAGGGTTGTTTCCACAGAAGTTGAAAGTACTGCTGAACTGTCATTATAAACAGGTTTGTCATCATGATACAGGATAGGTGTAAACATTCCTAGGTCACGCTTTAATTGGACTTCAGTAATTACCTCAGTCAAGAAAGCTTCAGGATACCCCCTATGTGCAAACATATGTCAGAACATTGCACATTCTTCTAAAAATCTAATTTCTTCACTTGTCATTCTGGCAGCTCGCACCAACTGGCTGTTAGGGACAGATTTGTTTTGATGGGGGGGGGGGGGGGGGTACGAGCTGGAAAAATGCAGGAAGGTATTACAGCAAGTCTCTTTCCTGTATATGCAAGATGTATATCTCTGACTGACTCTATCCTTCCTTAGTTCAACGTCCAAATAGTTCATTTTATCCTCATTAAATTAACTTGTAAATTTCAGGAAACTAGTAGTGTTGTTGAAATAATTAACCATGTCACAGCCTTTTTGGCTGTCACCTTTAAATATTATACAGATATCATCCAGGAAGCATGTATAAGAAAAATATGTTCTTATTGATAGTATTTCCCAGGACGAACTGATGTTCCCAGTGTGCCATTACCATGCTGGAAAAAATGGCTACACATGGTGAGCCCATGGCAACACCAATCTGTTGTAGATAGTACTCGTTGTTAAACAGAAAAAATAATGTTTTCTAGAATTATTTCTAGTAACGCTTCTACTAATCTAGCCTCCTCCCCAGAAGCTTCCTTCTTGGTCATAAAATCAATGACCCACTCAATCCCTGTTCTATGTGGTATAGATGTGTACAAATCACATATATCTATTGTCAAAAAGTTGTAATCATCCTTGGATTCAAGTTTATTAACCTCAGCTAGAAAAGACCAAGAGTCTTTACAAATCTGGTAGTCTTGTAAGATGTATTTTTTAAGGATTGAGTCCACCATTTTAGCACAGGGATAAGTAATCGATTGTCTTGCATCGACTAAAGCACGCATGGGTGGGTCTTCCACTGATTTATAGATCTTAGGAATGCCAAAGAGGATAGGTATTTTTGGGCTGGGTAATGTTAAATAGTCAAAGGTGTTTACGTCTATTTGTGAATCAATAAATAAGTCATTAATATACAACTTAATATTATTGTAAACTACATTTAGTTCATTATGACTAACCCTGGTATAGGCTTCAGTGCCGAGTATCCTTTCAATTCTTTTCACATAATCATCTTCAGACATTACTACCAACCCTCCCCTTTTGTCAGGTTTCATGATACGGATAGGCAGGTTCCTAACATACTGAAGTTCTTCCCATGCTTTTTCGGTTAAATTATTCTTGTTAGTACAGTTGTGATAAACACCCCCTAATTTTCACCTAATGTCCAACTCACAAATACTATCAAAGAGTGCCAGTGTGGGGTGTAATGGTGGATTAAATGTGCTGGAAATATGTACATTATTACTGGTGTTCTAGACAAGGTTACCCAACATAAAAGCTAGGTTCAACTTCCTGATGTAAAGCTTCAAGTCCAGTAACACTGTGCTGAGGTCATTATGCTTAACAGGAATAAATGTTAAGCCTTTTGCAAATAATTCAATGAGTTCCTTTTCAAAAATGTAGATGGCAAAGTTATACAGTTTAAAATCACATTCAGAGTTGTACAAAAATAATATAGTTACCGGTTTGAAGGCTCCCATTTATTTCCTCTTTCGATCCATTTGTAATTTTTTTAAGTTTAATGTCCTTAAACTTACAAATTTGTTGATTTATGCTATTAAAAATCCTGTTGTAGTCGTAGTGATACCTTTCAAAATCATTGTCTTGCTTTATATCTGTTAAACTGATTTTGAAAGGTATCACTACGACTACAACAGGATTTTTAATAGCATAAATCAACAAATTTGTACGTTTAAGGACATTACAAAGGGATCGAAAAGACTACAACAATCAGGTAGTGTATCCCAACCCTCCCCCTTCACAGACATGGAATGGTACAGGCAGAGCAGCCAACAGCAATTTTAAAACTGACTTCTTACCAGGAAGCCCTTCAACCCAACAACAGTCAAGGTGATGTACCAAATAGTCATGGTTACAATAGTTCAGAGGAAGAGAATGTACACTCTGTGAATTTAATTGGAAATTATTCCTCGAATTTAGTTGGAAACCATCCTACTATTGAAAACCAACAGCAGCATTCCTTTTCAACACAAGGCCAGAACCACCAACAGAGGAAACAGAACAAGCAGTTCACAACTCGGACGTACAACACCAGAGCGGGCAATTTGAAGAGGAAATAAATGAGAGCCTTCAAACCAGTAACTATAATTTGCCTTTCTACTTTCAACATGTGTGTAAACAATATTCATACCTATCAGTTACTATATATATATATATATATATATATATATATATATATGCTACTACAAGTCAAGCACATGAGCTGAATTATTAGTATGAGAAATAGTTCTAAAATCTATGCTACAATTTTATGTAAGGATATTTGGCATTAGCTGTACTATTATGCAAATGCATAATCTGTTTTTACAATATGTTATATGTTTCCAAGCTAAAGTTTTTGTAAATATTAGTTTTATGTGAAACATTTCTGCATTCTATGCTATAAATATATGTAATGATACTGCTTCTGTAGAGTTGCTCTCCTCTGGCCACCAACTTAAATGAGGTTTCCAGACCAGATGTACTTACCTGGTCAACAAAAATCAAATAAAAATAAATATGTTTGAACATTAGAACTGCATTCTGTCAAGAAGAAGTTGAAGTTTGTTGACTG
The DNA here is from genome assembly GCF_019279795.1 of Protopterus annectens. Taxonomy (NCBI): domain Eukaryota; kingdom Metazoa; phylum Chordata; order Ceratodontiformes; family Protopteridae; genus Protopterus; species Protopterus annectens. Next base: position 186,963,646 of record NC_056748.1, on the reverse strand, counting down.
TGTTAACTTTGTGGCAGAACTCTAAAGCATAACTCCCACTATGTCGTCAATGTTTAAAACGAAAATGACAAGACTGAAGCCATAACTGTAAGTAAAAAATGTATTGGTCTTAGTAAAATATGTATAATAAATGTATAAGGTCGGAGGGTGGTCTCATCAGTGACTGCTGTTTATGCTAGTGATATTAAAGTGAGAAAGTAATTCTTTCTGACTGTATTACATCTGGTCTATATACTGTGACAAGATGAAGGCTAGATATCATAATATAATGTTGCGATCTTGGGCTGCTGTGAGGCAAGTGTCCTGGTTATATTATATGTGTATTAAAAGATAAACATTCTCCTATTTTATACAGGTGGAAGTAAACAAATGTGCTTAATTTATAGTGCAGACAAGGGTGTTTTATTTCTATATACAAACAGGGTAAAAAATAGACTGCATGAACAATGACAGCCCCTACTATTTGAAAAGAGCTTTTTCTTGCATTTATAAAACTATTATTTTTTTATCAACAAATGCCAGCAGTAGGAAATGGCATGTCTACAGGTGCAGGCATTTAATCAGCAAGTGTCTGAAGAATGTGTTTACAGGCTTTTCTATCAGAAACATTATGATTAGTATTTAAAGGGAACTGGCAAGCAGTTCAGTGAAAATAAAGTCTGATACTGGCAGAAGTGAATACCTTTGCACGTACTTGTATTAATAGCAGCCTGAGTACTTAAATACTAAATATAATACTGCATGTTTAAGTTTATTCATATAAGAGTAGTCATTGCATTATTTCTTAACAATAAACATCAGTTAACTGAGAGCATGTAAGTTTTTTCACAGCTGGGAGAGGAAAAAAGATAGGACAAGGACAGATAGTAGCTGTAAAAAGGTAAACACAGACTCTAGCAAGTGTTTCCAGCATGATTAAACCTAGCTTTAGAGTAGGTAAATCCTGTTGGTATAGCTGTCTATTTGGGGTAACTGCCCCTATATGAAGGAGTAACTTCCTTCTTTAGAAAGTGTATACAGTTGTATGTGTTTGCTATGAGTTACAAAGAGTTGGAGGTTAAAAATGCATTAAGTTTCTTGAGTGCTTCTAATGAAGAAAAATTTTGGGAAAATGTGGCATGGCTTCAGAGAAGTGAAGCAGCAACCACAAACAAGATCAGATTGCCAAACATCAATGTGTGCCTGTAAGTTGTAAGATGGAAACATATACTCAAAAGAACTGTCATTCAGAATATGTGAAAGGAAAAGCTCATCAGAATGACTGCTTTATCAATTTTATCATAGAATATGAATGTAACTGCAGTTTTAGACAAACGGCTAAGAGTACTGAATTATACTCAGGTAGAGTGCAAATAACAATGTCACAGCAGGCAAGATTGGATAGAAATGAGCGTGTGAATTTGGCAAAGAAAGGACATCAGAATGGATATTCAGCTGAGTATAAGGAACAAAGGAAGAGGATGGGGTAATAATGCTGATTGCAACAGGGGTTCTAATAGTGACAGAAGAGGAAAAGAGAGACAGCAGTGGGCAATTTATGATAATACGCAGTTACTGGCAGATAAATATTACACTGCCATTTATTTATATTCAACCTAAAACTAATATTATGGAGTTTAAGAGAACATTAGGAGACATAATTAGCCTTCAGCAAAGAAAATTAATTATGGGTGGGGACTGGAACCTGACTTACAATAGTGAAGTTGTATCATGGGCACAGAAGGGAAATCTAACAAAAGTGGATAGATTTCAGAAGAAATATATAAGAACGTTTGGAATATGGAACATTTGACTGTATTATCAAGAACTCATAATTCTTCAATGTACAATAAATGGGCTAGACAGGATAGAAATTATATTTCGCATGAGTACAGGTATTTAACTGATAACTTTAAAATACATTGTGAACTAAAATAGACTAAGATAAAGATGTAGTACAATGGAGTAAAAAAAATGAGATGGGCACATTCCTACTTATTTGTTAAAAAGAGTATTTCAAGGAATAGGTAGTAGAAATGGCTCGAGAGTTGTTAGGGAATATAGACATTTCCTCAGAACAGGTAGCTAGGGGTAGGATAATAAAGGTGGGTCTGAAAATATGATAACAAGTGAAAAGAGGTATGGGAAAGAAGCAATATGAAATATTCAAAGAGGAGGAAAAATGCTGAAGTATTGCAGAAGAAGGGGGATCTCAAAGAACAAGAGGAAGAGAATCTGCTGAGTGGAAAATAAGGGAGCATTCGGACAGTATGCATGAGTTTAGAAATGCTGCAAGTACTTTTTGATTACAACTCTTAGCACAGCAACTTATGCAATAGAAGGTAGAAGGGGTTGTTGCTGTGTACATAGAAAAGTAACACCTGATAACATTTGAGATTTGTGTTTTATATGTCAAAGGTTGTAGGATTTTTTTTTACTATTACTGATAGTAAATCTAGACTTAATGAAGATTATTGTACATGTGCAATTGGCACAGCTTGGAAAGTTATTACATACATCAATGACTGGACTGAAGAGATACATAACATTAGGCAAACTGCAAAAAGAACAAGTGTTTGTGTGGTCTGCATTGCTCCGAGTATCACTCATCTCTGCTTTTTAATTTTGATTTGAAGCTCTTTATTTAAGGTTTGATTACTTCCATTCTGTATCTTATTTTAGTATTACATTTGTTTTGTTTTAAGTTTTCTGTTCTGTTGGAGTTTTAAGAGTTCTTAGCTAGGGTCAGTTAAAAAAGTTACCAAGAATTCCTTTGCAAACTGTGAATAGCATCAGCTAATTAGTGGGAGGAGCTGAGACAGCATTGTTTTTTTATTTAGAAATATCTGTAGTTATCTGAAGTATTGGTGTGGTCTGCACTGCTCTGAGTATCACTCATCTCTGCATTTAATTTTGATTTGAAGCTCTTTATTTAAGGTTTGATCACTACTATTTTGTATCTTATTCTAGTATTACATTTGTTTTGTTTTAATTTTCCTGTTCTGTTGGAGTTTTAAGAGTCTGGTGGCTTTTGAGTTGCCCACCCCTACTATAAATTTAATTTTGGACACTCCTCCCAGTCCCATCTCATCAGCTTATTCTACTGTGTACAGAGAGATCATTTGGGAAGGCCAACCCCCTTAGTTTATCAACTTTAAATTATTGTGTTTCATCCCTTCCCACTTAACCAAAAAAAAATTACACCTTATTCATCTGCTTTTACTGTATTTGTGTTTCTTTTACTTTATTTTGCTTTTACTGCCTGTTCTTAAAAGTACTCAATTGCATTTATTCTGCTTGTTAGTAGCCTGATTAAATTGTAACTGTTTATTCTAAGCCTTCTGGTTTAAGCACTTGGGCTTCAGACCAGTTGTTTTACATTAAGAACTTTTGTGGTCTACACTCTTGTGGCAGGACAGGTAGCTTTCATCCTTCTAAGTTGTGAGTTGCTGATTGAAGGCTTAATCTCTCTTATTATAAAAGTGTATTAGTTCTGGTTTAAGCACTTGGGCTTCAGACAAGTTATTTTACATTAAGAAGGTTTGTGGTGTGCACTCTTTTGGGAGGAGAGGGTAGATTCTGCCCTTCTGAGCTGGGAGTTTCTGGTTAAAGGCTTATTGTGCCTGCTTATTTGAACTGTTTCTTTCTGAAATTGGTGCACCTTGTTTGCTGTAGCATAGACAAGATTCAGACCTGCTGAATCTAGCTTTGTTTGTATAACTTGAGCACTAAGCCAGGCCATCTTTTTTTGGAGAAGGTTCCCCTGCACCCTTGTGGCAGGAGTATGCAGTTAAAACTTGTCTGATTGAAGACTGCTGGAACAGGGCTCAGTTTTGAGCTTTTTTAATGGTTAATTGGTTTAAATCAGTTTGCTCATTTGCTACTGTTTTTTTTTTTTAAATAAGTTCTATCTTGTTTTCCCACCTTTCTTGTTACTAGAGTAGTCCAAATACAGATTTGCTGTATTCAGAACTGTATTGTAGTTTCTGAGTTCCCCAGACCTTTCTGTGTTAAAGGAGAGCCTCTCAGCTTATCAATGGGAGTGGTAAAAACTAGGTAGGCTATCTACCACAAGAGGAGTTGTTTCTAGCTCCCTTTCAACTTCATGCTTTAAAAGCCCGTGTTTGCACGGGTTTGTGTGGCGTGCAGTGCCACTAAGCTAGGGTGAACTATTACCGGTGCCAGAAAGTCTGCTCTTCAGTTTTTCCCTAAGATCTTGCTAGTTCTCTTCTCTCTTGCATTTAACTAGCTTATTCATCTAGCACTTCATCTGGCTTCTTGTAGCAATTATTGTAGAACACATAAGTGCTAACAGCACTAAACGTCCTATAAGGAAACAGCTCCAGTACTTATTAATAATGACCATCCCTCCTGGCATGTCTAAAGGTCAGTTCCCTGTGCTTTCTCCTATTAACTTGGTGAACTTGGGCATTCTGAGGCAGTGTAGCAACTGCCTCATGTACACAGACAACCATCTCTTCTCACCTCCCAACACTCAGATTTGTGAGAGATGCACCTATATATCCAAAATGGAATACATGCACTCTCCAGCCAAGACCAGAACAGCTGGTCAAGAGGAGAAGGTCAACACCTGCACCACACTACATGGAACACATAGCTCTCCAGAACACCCACCATCACAGCTCTGATATAAAAACACACACCACACACCCACCTTCACGGAGGCTCTCAATAGAAATCTACCCAAACAATAGAGACCTCCAAAACAGAAACGTACTCGACCACCACAACACAACACAAATCAAAAGACACATAGCTCACCTACACAGTGTGCCCCTCAACCTAAGCCCCTAAGGCAAAACAGCTTGCCTAATACACTAATCATAGGTCACTCGATAGCAAGGTGTACTGATGTCCCACTCACTAGGATGAATAAGGAGAAGATAACAGTCAGCTGTCTGTCAGGTGCCAGGATCAGACACATAACACACACACACACTCGGGTCACTCCACAACAAGTACAAATATGACTCTGTCATTGTCCATGTAGGTGTGAATGACCTAAGACGCACATCCCTGGACTACATGAAAAGAGACATGGAGGAGCTCTCGGATTATGTGGCCCAGGCAGGTATGACCCTAGCCCTGAGCAGCATCCTACCATCGCCCAAAATGATACTGCAGTACAAGAAGAAAATGACTGACTTCAACAATTGGCTATGTTTCTGGTGTCATTCTAAGGGGATCCAGTATCTGTTTGTTTGGGATGACATGATCGACAGACCTCTATGCTTTGCCAGAGATGGCCTGCATCTGTCACCCCTAGGTTTCCGGATACTGGCTAAGGCTCTTGCCACTCCTATAGTGCCTTTTTTAAGCGGTGCTCCAAAGACTAAATTACCACCGTAACAGCTATGAATAAATGCAATTTGAGGGTCATGTTGCTCAATGTTAGAAGTCTAAATCTTAAGATGCACTCGCTCTAAGCATTCCTCAAAATGGAGAACATCGACATTTGTGCTGTAACGGAGACCTGGTTTAAAGCAGCAGAAAGCACCCCTGCGCTACCAGGCTATAACTCATTCCACACCTTTCGGCCCCAGAACATGGACCGAAGCTCCAAAGACGGTGGCGTCTCCATATTCATAAAGGATATGCACACCTCCAGAATAGTAACCCAGCATAACGCATCAAAGATACTTCAGGTACAAGTAATAGTGGGTAAGACGGTGATTCAGGTCATAGCCTGCTATAGGTCCCCAGCCATGTCCCAAGACTCTCACTTCATGTTCCTAAGAACCCTGGAAACTATTAGGGTCCAACCCAACCACTGTCATATTAGGTGACTTCAACTACCCCTTCAACAACTGGAAAAACTACTCATACACCAATACACTTGCCCAATGCTTCCTGGAATTCATTAATTCCAATGCGCTGGACCAGCTCATTCTTACCCCCACTAGAGGAAGCAACATCCTTGACCTGGTTATTACTAACATGGGCAACTGTTGCTCAACACCAATAGTCAATTCTTCCCTGGTTAGATCAGACCACAAACTAATTACCATAGAAATTCACATCTCACCCACACCACCAGCAAAGGTAACCACCATGAAAAACATCTCCAAAGCTGACTTTGGGCTCCTAAAAACAGGGCTGGCTAACATCACAGCACCCATGCAAATGGAAAATAGGTGTATGACTGCCTAATCATACACCAATGCACTGTACGAAACCAACAGAACCAAGACACTCTCCTCCAAAAAAAGGAAGCCAATCGGGTGGCCCCTTGGCATTAACAAATTCTACAACATAAGGAAGAAACTGTTGCAGAAAGAGTCTCAAGACTGGAAAAACTCCCCTATTAGCCTCAACAAAAAGTTGAGATCCCTCATCAAAACCTCTAAAGCTAGCTATGAAGGCAGAACTGCGGCAGACACTAAAAACAACCACAAAGCCTTCTGCAGTTATATCGAGAATCTCCACGGCAATACCCAGATTTGCTCTGAGTTACTGCACAATTGTACCTCCTACACTGAGCCAACAGATATTGCCAACATACTGGCCGACAGATTCAGTGTCAACTTTACCCCTCTCTCCCCCCGTAAAGGACCAATCATAATACCGGAAGAATGCCAGGCACCCAGCATTAATGCAGCACAGGTTAAAGCTGCATTGTCCAAGGCCAAGAATACAGCTTCCATGGGACCCGACAATATCCCTGGCTGTGTTCTACATGAACTACAAAGTGAACTGGCACCACACCTGTGTGCTCTGTTCAATCACAGCCTCACCTCAGGCTTTGTCCCTACAGAATGGCACACTGCTACAGTCATCCCTCTCCATAAAGGGGGAGTGACTACAGACCCTGGGAATTATCGCCCTATTAGCCTGACGAGTCTGATATATAAGGCTATGGAGCACATCATCATGGACCTAATTAACAAGGATATAGGGAATCTCCAAACTCTGGATCTCACTCAATTTGGTTTTGTGAAGGGTAGATCATGCCTGCTCAACCTGGTTGACTTTTTTCAGTCAGTCACCAGAGCTGTGGATGAGGGCAAAGCAGTTCATACAGCCTACCTCGATCTGGTCAAGGCCTTTGATACCATTCCCCACTCAGGAATTATTGATAGACTCACCAAACTAAAAGGCATCAACCCCTATATCACTAGGTGGGTTGCAAATTGGCTCACAGATAGAAACCACAGTGTAAAAGTAGCAGACTCCAAGTAAGACTACCAACCAGTCATGAGTGGAGTCCCACAGGGATCGGTACTGGGTCCTCTCCTGTTTGGCATCTAATTCTCAGAAGTCCAGGCCAACACAGAGGGACTCTGGCTGACCAAGTTCGCCGAAGATTGCAAGCAGGGAGCCATTATTAACTCCCCAAGTGATGTAGACATCTTACAGAAAGGCCTCAGTGAGACCAATGACTGTGTCGAAACCATGGCCTTAAGCTTAATGCCAAAAAATGCGTCATCATTCCCTTTGGGAAAAACTCAGTTCCCACTAATTACTACACTGATGGTAGCTCATTGAACACTGAAGGCGTTATACGAGATCTGGGGACACAGGTTGACAGCAACCTCTCCTTTGACCACCACATTGCCGCTGTGGTCAGAAAGTCCTTCTATGTGGCACATCTCATTACTAAGGGTTTTGCATTCAGGAAGAAAGAGGTCATTATCTCTCTCTACTCTTCCCTCATTAGACCAGTCGAGTATAATGCCCCATTTGACATGTACCTAACTAAACATCTGCAACAGCTGGAAGGCCACAAAAGTACCTCATGAAGAGGATCCTAGGCCTTAGACACATGCCCTACATGGACATACTAAAAAAAACTTCAGCTTTTCTCTGTCTCATATCATCTATTAAGAGGCGGTCTCTGCTTGACTTATTAAGCCATGTCTGACCCAGCCCTGTTAGAAATGTTACACTTAAAAGAAATCCCAATCCCTCCATACCACACGCTCCAGGGACCTCAACCTCATTACCACAATCAACAGAACATGCTGGGGGGACAGGTTCATAATCCAGAGACTGCCCATGCTCTGGAATAGACTTCCCATACATGTCAAGCAGAGCACCTCACTGGTCCTTTTCAAAATAAATCTTCATGAGTGGATGGAAAACAGAAGGTTCACCCCGGGGATCACTCCAGTGGCTCTACTTGATAGAGGCACCGGGAGCTAATGGTGACATGATGCCAAGGCACTTCTATGGGCTAGGCTTGTAAAGGCTCCAGGGCCGTTGGCCTAGTACACACCTATGAACTTATGAACACATTTTGGAAAGGAAGTGCATTCTCTTAGTAAAGATCACCTACCTCCTATTAAACATGATACTACAGATGACAGCTCTGAAATTCAGGATGCAAGTATACAGCAATCTGAGAATTCACATCAAGAAGAAGAAAGGAGAAGTTCACAACAAGTAACTAGGAAGAAAAAAATGAGGTAAGGGGCATGAAATCTAAATTGAAACCGGTATGACTAAAGAACATTACTGTAAGAAAAAGAAGAGAAAGACTGAAGCTGGCAACATAGCTCAGACTGTGGAACTATAAAATCAGCTAGATGAGAACTATATACTTGCAAATGAAGTATGTGGTTCATACAGTGAGTTTAATAAGAGCACTGGAGATGAAGATAACTATTTTCTAATAACTGAAAGTGCAAACAGTACTGAATTAGAAATGGAATTTTTTTTATCTGGTTAGAAATGACATACTAGTAAATATTAATTCAATTATTATCATGTGTGTGTGTGTGTGTGTGTGTGTGTGTGTGTGTGTGTGTGTGTGTGTCTTTTAGCTCCCTTTCTGTCAAACTTGACATCTGTCCCAGTGCCCAATATCATTTGCTGGGTCTGCTCGCTCTCCAATCACACCTGGTCCAAACTTTTTGTCAGAGCCCTTTTTATGCAGTACCCCATTTCTTATCCCCTCTCTCACATACGGCTTCATGGTCTGTTTCAGGCACAGGTGTGCAATGGGGGAGTGTGGGCTACTGCCCTCACGGCAGCTCAGCCACAACCACTACCTTTTAACTCCTATAAACCCTGCCCTCATGTATCAACGTCCCCTGGAATTGTTACAGGGGATGTCCATGTGCCACCCCACCCTCTAGTATAGGCATGCCCATCCTCCCATCTACTCCGTCAGTCATCAGAGACACTAAATGAACCCATTTTGATTAGGCTATAGTCAGAGATTTAGCCTTCAATGCCACAAGAGTGGCTTTGTAGAATCACTTGTTAAAGGAAATGTTGCGCACATCTGCAGAAAGGATAATGAACACTGAACAGTGTCATGCTTGCCAGGAGCAAAAATACAGGATGTGAGCAGGGCCTTACACAGCCTTAATATAAGTATGGATCTGTTTTTATTCATACTTGTTCAGATGATGTAATCTTCAAAGACCCATTGACTATCAGTAGGAAATTCACAGCCTTCTTAGATAACACAGCCTTTACAAGTGTTAGGGCATACTTTTCACAAATCTTGTAGAGAAGGGAATAGTCAGATCAGTGAAAATGAAAATATTTTTTTGGAACTAATTATATGAAAAAAAATGACCCATTTAAAAAAAAAGTAGGAGTGTATAGGACATCCAAGCCTAATTTGGAGCATGGATTTCACTTGTCAAGACACGCGAAGAGAATCTTTGCAGCAGAGATATTACAATAGTTGACTGACACAATACAAGACTTCTGCAAGCTTAGGTATTTCACAGTTCACAGATCAAAAGTTGTCTTTTCTGTTCTGGCAGTTAATGCTATGATCATTAGTAATATTGTTTTTATTACTGGAAAAGTTGCTGTTCACATAAGATTGATATTGTTACTGTATGCAAAACGTGGTTAAAGAGCAATGGTTGGAAATCAGTTCTGTCAGTGTATAAATGTTTTTTTCTGTAACAGACATGCTAACAAAAATAAATGTTATGGCACGGATTAAAAGAAGATTATGAGACCTTTGATTATTACATCTTTGACAATAACACTGGTACTATAAATTGAGTGACTTTGACAATGAAGACAACCCTAGAACAGTTACAACTATAGGAGTGTACAGAACACCAAAGTCAAGTGCTGATGTCCTAGAGGAATTCATACATTTCTTGCATGAAACACAGAAGGAAAAAAATAAAGTAGCTGGAGATTTAAACTTAACAGAAACAGACTGGAATAATATTGATTCTGCAACATTACTAAGGAAATAATTTAAATCATATGTTCAGGAACAACAACTGTTGCAGACTGAAAACAAACTTACCAGGGAATAGAACATACTGGATAATGTTTGTGTTGCTAAGGAAATGACTCGTACTTCGTGTCAAGTTTTACCACCACTGATGTGCAGTGATCAAAGGATTACAAAGGTTAAATTAAAACTAGATAACTGAAATGAAATCTAAACCAATGCACAGAAGATTAACAACAGACTGCACGGAAGCAAAACAGTCACTATGTAAAACTAAATGGAGTAATGCATTCAATGGAAAGTCGGCAGAAAGAATGTAGCAGGTTTTGGAATGGAAAATGAATGCAAAAAGAAAAAAATGTTTAATATCAGGCTCTAGGTAAATAAGATCATAGGTTCATACTAGGTTATCTGCACTAGGGCATTTATAAGCCTAGCCAGAGTGTGTTTGGCTTTCGCCACCCATTTTAAATTAATTTTGCTATGCCCTTTTTCGAGGTTAGTATACTGTGCCTCTGTCTAACAGTGACACAGAAGTGATACCCAGGGTAAACCTATGATCCCCCATCCACTCATCAAGATTCCTCTTGAAGAGAGTCAATGAGGGACTCTGCCTAACCTGGACTGGGATTTTATTCCAGAGTGAAGGGAGCCTCTGGGTTATGAATCTGTCCCTCCAGCATGTCCTATTTATTTCAGTGCTGAGGTTCAAGTCTCTCGAGCGTAGCTCGATGGGATTTGGATTTTCTGAGGTGCAGCATGTCCATTAATTCCGGGTTGGACATGGCTTTATACGTCAGGCACAGATCGCCTCTGAGCAGGCGGTATGCCACTGAGTAGAGCTGGAGTTTCTTTAACCGGGCAGCATATGGCATCTGTTTGAGCCCTTTGATCCTCTTGGTGAGGTACTTTTGGGGTCTTTCCAGTTGCTGCAGGTGTCTGGTAAGGTACATCCCAAAAGGGGCATTGTACTCAATTATGGGCCTGATGAGGGATGAGTAAAGAGGCACGATGACCTCCCTGATCTAGATGTGAATCCCTTCATGATTAGGTGGGCTATATAAAATGTTTTTCTAACCACTTTGGCCACGTGGTTGTCAAATGAGAGATTGCTATCAACTTGGGTCCCCAGGTCCCTAATTACTTCTTCCATACTTAATGGATTACCACCTATGTGGTAATTTGTGGGCACTTTGTTTTTGCCAAAGGGGATGACTATACACTTTTTGGCGTTTAGCTTGAGGCCATGGCTCTGGCACCAGTTGTCTGTTTCTATGAGGCCCTTTTGGAGGATGCTTGTGTCGGCTGGAGAGTCGATTATAGCGCCCAGTTTGCAGTCATCTGCCAACTTGGTCAGCCACAGTCCTTCCATGTTGGCCTGTACCTCCGGGAAATATATACCGAACAGGAGAGGACCCAGGACTGAGCCTTGTGGGACGCCACTTGTAACTGGTTTGGAGTCTGACATGGCTCCAGCAATTCTAACCATGTGGGTTCTGTCCTTGAGCCAGTTTGCAACCCATCTAGTGACATAGGGGTTTATATTTAAGCTGGTGAGCTCATCTATAATGCCCGAGTGGGGTACTGTATCGAAGGCTTTTGCGAGGTCCAGGTAAAGCTGTGTGGACCACCTTCCCCTCGTCAATGGCCTTGGTGACTGTTTCAAAGAAATCGACCAGGTTTAAGAGGCAAGATCTGCCCTTAACAAAGCCGAACTGGGTAGGATCCAGTGTCTGTAGGTCCCCAACATCTTTTTTTATGAGGTCCATGATGATCCTTTCCATAGCTTTGCAGACCAAGCTAGTCAGGCTTATGGGGCAATAGTTTCCAGGATCCGTTGAGGCACCACCTTTGTGAAGAGGGACCACTGTTGCTGTATGCCACTCTTTGGGTACATATCCTGTGGTAAGGCTGAGATTGAACAGTAGTTTTATGTTTGGGTTTAGCTCTTCTTGGAGTTCATGTAGGACGCAGCCCGGGACACAGTCTGGTCCCATTGATGCTGTGTTTTTTGCTTTGGAGAGGGCGGCTCTTACCTGAGCATCTGAGATGTCAGGGGGGCAGCACTCTGCTGGGATAGATATTTGCCCTTTTGGTGGGGGGGGGGGTGAGTTTGCACTGAACCTGTCAGCTAGGATGTTGGTAATGTCTGTGGGTTCGGTGTATTTTTTGTCATTTTGAACTAATTCTAAGCATATCTGGGAATTCCCACCCAGGTTCCTAACATAACTAAAGAAAGCCTTGTGATTATCCTTAGTGTCCTGTGCAATTTTTCTCTCGAAGCTGGCCTTAGACGATTTTATGAGTTCCCGTAGTTTTTTGCTAACACTGATCAGAGATGCCTTCCCTTTTTGGGATTTTGCTCTATCATGTAGTAGCTTCCTCCTTCTATTGTATAGTTTGTTTATGGCTGGGGTCCACCAGACAGGACATCTGCCTTTGGAGGATTGGGTCTTGGTTTTATTTGGGATTGCATGATCCATGCATTCCTGAAGGTGTTCATAGAATGCGTTTATAAAGGATTCTGAGGTCTGGGCCGCATTTTCCACAGGCCCGGGGGCTTTGAAGGATTCCACCTCAGTTTTGAGGAGTGTGAAATTTGCTTTAGAGAAGTTTTTCACTGTGGTTTTCTGGACAGGGGGTGGGGTCGGGATGTGAATATCCAGTGAGATTAGTTTATGGTCTGATCTTACCAGTAAGGGATACACTTCTGGTCTGGAGCATAGAGTCCCCATGTTGGTGATGATCAGGTCCAGTATGTTTTCCCCTCTTGTGGGAGTGGTAACAAGTTGTTCCATAGCATTTGAGTTTATAAATTCTAGGAACCTTTGAGATAGGGTGTTGGAGCTAGAGTAATGCTTCCAGTCTATGTTTGGGTAGTTGAAGTCGCCCAATATAATGGTGTTTGGAGAGACCTTCATATTTTCCAGTGTTCTCAGGAAGGCCGAGTGGGGTTCCTGGGTTTGGGAGGGTGGTCTGTAGCAGGCTATAAACTGTAAGGCAGTTTTACCCACTGTTAGTTGCACATGGATAGTCTCTGATGCTTCATGCTGTGCCAGACTTATTTCCATAAACACAAGATATTTAATTAAGGTAAGAGATAAAAATATAAGAAATGCAAATCAGGTCAAATCACAACTTTGAAAAATGAAATAAACCATTTGGGCAATTAAATTAAATGCAGTATGAGATAAGATCAAGCTACATTTGAAGAAAGTTTATATAAAGATACTGAGCATAATAGGAAACAGCTTTATAGATATACAAGATGTAGGAGTAAAGACAAGCAAACCAATAAACTGTGTATAGATTCTAAAATGTACTCTCAAACACAACATTATAAAATCTTAAAACAGTTTATCTCCTCAAAGGGGAAGAAAACTTGTGCTAATAATATCCAAGTAACTTCAGACACTAACATTAAATTAAATTATACTGAAAAAGTACTATGCAAAATGGACAAAACAAAGCACAGGGAGGACAAGGTGAAATTAGTAATAATGACCTTAGAACAATTCAAAATTAACTTGCAGTACCATTATTTATATTATTCCCTGGGACATTTACGTATGGGGAGATTCCTCAAGATTGGAGGCATGCACTTGTTAAACCAATCTTTAAGAGACAGAGGAACAGGACAAACCTATAATGGAAAAATAAAGAAAAATATTATTTTGGATAAATTACATTCAGAAATGGAAAGGTTTGGATTTGAAACCATATATTACCATGTAAATGCTGAATATAGATCGATTAATATTACTTGTAACGTGATGTTCTAGAATAATATAAAAGTTACAAATAAGAAATTGTGCTGTGATGTAATTTTACGGAATTATCTTCAGCATTTGAAAGGTTCATGCTATAAAACACTGACTGACACATTACAATAACTAGGTATTGATATGTACTCTTCATAAGATGAAGAGCTGCATGGCTTACAAATAGTATCATACAGCAAATGGACAGGTGAAATCCGAGGTTACCATCAGGGTGTCCTACAGGGCTCTGTGCTAGACCCATACCTGTTTAGGTTGCATCTTTCAGATCTACATTTTACATCTGAAAATGATTTTAGGGTGTTTGTACTGGATTTCACAGAATTAAACAAATTGCTTGCTCTTTCATGTTTCAAAGATTTGTGAATAACAAAATCCAGCCAATAAAAAATATTTATACTTTACACCAGTGGTTCCCAACCTTTTTTTGACTTGCGTACCCCTTGGCAATACATTTCCCTGAAATTGTACCCCTCATATTGTTGACATTTGTAATAGTTGCTTTTATGCCCAATGTATGTGTTGTAAATGTAACTAATAAAATTTAATAATAAAAAACAATCTTTAATAGTAAAGTGAACAAACAGTGCATATATATATATATATATATATATATATATATATATATATATATATCAGCAATACATATAAATAAGTTATAAAGTTATCATACAATTAAACATTTCAAACTTAATAACATTTCAAACTAAACAAACAATTATTAAGCAACTTTATCTTGTACATATTTAGTGTGAGCCTTGTGCTTGTTTTGAGGCACATAGTTTTTTGAAATTGGGTTCAACTGATGAAAGGTGTAATCGTAAATCTGGAACTGCATTCAGCTTATTACGATATTTGTTTTTAATGAAGACATAAGAAGAGAAAGCTCTCTCTGCTATTTCAGTACTTGTAAATGGCAAAAGAAACAAAAGGGCCTTGTCAGAAAGCTGTTCGTATTCTCTGCTGATGTTTGCCCAAAAGTTAATAAGAAAGTATCCTTTGAATTCAGCATTTAAAGTACTATCAGTTGAAAGTTCAATCAACTTCTCTTTCTCCTTGACTGATAATTTAGCTGCCTGGACATATTGTTCTTCAAAAGGATTTGAAATCCAATAGATTTCTTCTTCAAGTTTGGGGAAGTACTTCTGGAAGTCCGATTTTAGCCCATTCAAGTGTTCATTTATTTTCTTCCTTATTTCCCAGGATAGAATAAGCTTGTTTTCAGATAAGAAATTATGCAGAGTTTCAAATACCTCAGACTGGCCATTTTCAAGACATGACCTCCAAAAATCTATTTTTTAATCATCGATTCAATTTTGTCTGAGACATTGAAGATCGTTATTGAGCTATTCTGAAGTGTCAAATTTAATTTGTTTATAATCTGGGAAATGTCTGATAAATATGCAAGTGCCTGAAGCCAATTACAGTCGTGTAACTTGGAAGCAAGGAAGAAAGGATGGTCTTCAAAAAACACCTGGACTTCATGTCTAAGTTCAAACAGCCGGGTAAATACTTTACCACGAGAAAGCCACCTTACTTCTGTATGAAGGAGCAGAGTAGAATGAGGACTCATCATCTCTTCACACAGAGCTTTGAAAATTCTTGAGTTTGTGGACTTCGACTTTATAAAATTCACCACTTTCACAGCTTCATCCAAAACAAGTTTAAATTCACCAGGGAGGTTCTTGCATGCTAAACTTTGTCTGTGGATGTAACAGTGGCTCCAACTTATATTGGGAGCTACCTTCATGACAAGACCACGAAGACCAGAGTAAATCCCTCACATAGACTTGGCACCATCGGTACATAATCCACAACAGTTAGACCAATTAATCTCCTTTTCTTTGAAATTACAATCAATAACATTAAATATATCCTCACCCCTTGTGCATTATGACAGAGGATGACAAAGCAAAAGGTTTTCTTCAACTTCATTATCTTTCAAATACCTTGCAACAACAAGCAAAATAGCACAATAGGCAACATCTGTGCTTTCATCAACTTGAATAGCGAAAATGTTACTGCTTTTAATTCTACCTATTACTGCCATCTCAACATCATCAGACATATCTTTAATTCTTCGAGATATTGTATTGTTTGAAAGAGGGATGGTGGTCATTTTCCGCACATGTTCTTCTCCAAGCATACATCGAACAGCATCTGTTATACAGGGAGATATTAGATTCTCGGCTATGGTATGACTTTTACCACATTTTGCGATACGGTAACTAATATGGTAACCAGGTTCAACTGCGTTTTCATAATCTTTGTTACCTGACAGGATGTATGATGTCATATTCAATCTTTTGTTATTTTCCACTAACCGTTTGAAAAAACTGTATTCCTTATTTTTATAGTTAGCATGTTTCGTTTCTAAATGGCGTAAAAGTAGGGAAGGTTTCATGCTACCATTTGACAGCACTTCTCCAGACACCACGCATTGGGGCTTAGGACAGCCTTCATTTCCCACATACGAAAATCCATATTTCATGTATCCATCACAGTACTTTCTCTTTTTCCCTCTTTGAGAAACTAAGGACTGTGCCTGGTTAGTGTTTTGCACCAAAATGTTGGACATGTCTTGAGAAGTACTCTGATCACATTCTATACTCATATCATGCGTCAGCTCTTTTGTTGTGCCAGGTTTCAGCCACTTATCCATCACAATATGTAGTAATAAGAGAATTACGAAATTAATTTTAATATTAAATTTAAATAATGATAAAAAGAACTGTAACTGTTAAGATAAGAAAAAATCTAAGTTTCTCAGCTTTTCATGTCAAAAATGTAAGTAGTACTACATGAAAGCAAAATGTGTGTAATTTTGCCTCCGCCCCACAGCCATTACATTCTCCCATTACTTGGCTGTATCCCCACTTCTCCCAATTCGCCATAAACACTGTTCAAAACTGTCAGTGTACACACTTTTTTCTAATGATTACAGATATTTGGATTTAATTTAAAACTTTTATTTCAAATATACTTAATATAGCACAAACACTGATAGACATTTGCTAAAGTAAACAAAGCAATACAGTGTCGCAATGAAAACAGACTTAGCATTAAAACTTCTCTGCCTCTGAAACTCATATTCACTGAATCAGTATTGAAATCCACATTCAAAGAAAATGCATCTGGCCAGTGGTGGATTAACATTAAAGGCAGTTTTCAAATCAGTCAGTATGACAATCTTAGAGGCTGCTGCTAACAAACAACTTCATATATCAGAGTGCATGTTCACCCAAAAGTCATACAACATTCCACTACATTCTCTTGCCAAACAAAAGTCATTAAAATAATGTAATTATTAACATATATCTCATTTAATTTCTAATCTAACCTAAGCATCAAGTGTATCTCAGCAAGTACTACAATTCAAGTCTGGAAAGGACCAATTGATCTCCACACACTAAGTGCAAAGCAGAATCCAACAGATCGGCAATAATAATAAAAAGGAGGTTAGCTAGAAAGCATTACTTATTAGCACCTATCAAATCTTCCTTAGCCCTCTTTTCACTTGCAAGGGAAAGACCAGACATCAAACAGAAATTAAAGGGCAATTCCCAGCAAATTATTAGGCCATATGCTTTTTTTTTAACCTGCTATCACAAAAAAAGCAAAAGAACTGTCTCGCAATAAATTCTGACCAAATCCAGGTTCACACGTTATAATAAACTAGTTGCCTTCCAAGAACTTAATTCACTTGGTCTACAAACATGTATCAGCTGCTAAGGGTTAGTTTCCTTTCCCGCAACATCACTTGCATAATCTTCAAGTACTACTACTACCAGTGTTTCTCCTAGCTAAGTTCTTACTTTTTACAGGCATAGCTTTCAACTTTCCATCTCCAAAATGAGGAGCATCAGCCCTCATAATGTGGAACAAATGGGAAAAATGTGGAACACGTAATAATACCCTACTAACAACTTCATCTGGAAGCTCACAGTTAAATGTGCTATTCAGCTATTGTACTTATAAAAAGTTTTAAGGCTGTGTAGATATACAAAAGAGATGAGGGAGTAACAAATGCCATAAGACAAAGGACCAGACTCATAATGGGTCTGCAATAGGGAGTTAAGGGGTTTCAGAAAAATAGGCCAATACTCATGCATCACGGTCACGGCTGAAGAGCTGAAACACACTGCTTGTGATAATATAAATCTGAAGCTGCTTGCTTGTAATATATATATATATATATATATATATATATATATATATATATATATATATATATATAATAAGAATAAGGAGCATGCAAAATTTCATTCAGAGAACACCACTACTGTAATCTTATTTAAGAAAGTAATTTCAGTCAACCTTCCCAGTGCCAACACTACAATCTCAGGCTTTGAACACTAGACAAGCTAAGGTTAAGCTAAGAAAAAAAAAAAGACTACCATTCAAAAACAGCTCTACTTGTCAAATATAAATTAAATTTATTAAACATAGTACTCCAAGCTGGAAGCAAAGGCACTAAGCTAGTTGACAGAACGACTGGTTCAGCACTTTATGACTGACGTTATTCAAATGCATTATAAAGGGCTTCCTGATATGAGGTACATTGTATCAGCCTCAAGACTGTTCATGCCAAAGTGAATTTTCTGAATATTAATTACAATTATTCACCTTATACAAAGAGGTTATGGTTGCTTATTTTTCTTTCCTAAGTGTTTTTGCAATGCACCTCCACAACACAAATGATGTCCCAATTTTTTTTAATTGTACGATTCCTAATATGGGTATTAACAGCCTTTCTGTAATATTATACTCTGATGTGTGCATGAAGAAATTTAGTGCAGCTCCCCATGTGGCCATTACTGTAGCTACATAGCACTTTACACATACAGCACAAAGCAAATTGCACCTCTATTATAAAAACATTTTAGTCTTCAGACTCTGATTCAGAAATATGGCATGCAATTAATGCCGAAATAAAATAGAATGCCATTGATTTTTTGCAATATTAAAAGCTATCCCTGCACTAAAGATGCATCAAATGCCTCTTACAGAATCATGTGCATGCATAAATTATAACAAGGAAACTGCACACACCTAGTGTCTTCTGTAACACAATTCACTGGATGGTAAGTTATTAGCTTGTTACTACTGTCATTCTGACGCGAGTACTGAAATATGAATTGGAGATGACGACTTGAAACATGTCATTTAACTGTTGGCATGTTTTAAAGCCACGCAACTACTGTGAAAGGAAATTCTCATTGGTTGCCCTGGGTACAGAGTTTAGGGACTGCAGTTACTTAAATAATGTTGCAATATCTTGTTAAATGGGCCCAACCTTTGACATATTATTGAAGTTTTACTACATAAACAATTAGTTTGCTGTTTCATAAACTGCATTAAATTCTAAAAAGTAATTGCTTTACTGAGTGATTTCTTTATGTATATTTTGTCTAAATATGATGATTGTTAGGCCGATAAATACAGATATTGTTAGAAGAAAAAGTCCAAAGAGTATCCAGGTGATTAGTTTTACCTTACTTTATTTCATGACTGGTGAGGGGTTTTTTTCCTTCTAATTGTATTGCACTCACAATGAGCACAGCGTTTACTGAATAATTTGCTCTGTAATACCAATGCTTTATTTATCCTACTATTCATGATTAGAGTTATAGGGCTTTTAGTAAACTGCTCACTGTCTCAGACCCTGTAATCTGAAAGATATTTCTTGTCACTTGTAGTCTTTCTCTGGTACAGTCAGAATGTTGAGCTTGCAATCATATTTCTTTCTTTCTGACATGCAGGGATATTATACACTTATACAGAGAGGCTATATCGTTGTTCTTACCTTTCCTTTTCTGTTTTCGTGATCCCAAAGTTCCTGTACACACTACTACACAGAACTACAGCACTGACACACAACCTTCTTCCCTAGCCTAGGTAACAGTTACAGTAGAATAGATGAAATACAGATAACGGGAATACGTTGGCGCCTTCACATTTATAGGACAGACTTCCTGTGCGTGGGAATTAAGTCCTAGGATTGTGAAAGTGCCTAAGGCAGGATTTTTTTTTTAATTAAATGAACTTTCCGCCATTGCTAATTTTTTCCCGCGTACCCTTAACCAACCAAGCCGCACCCTGGGACGCTGCATTACAGGTTGGGAATAGCTGCTTTACACCATCTTACTGTATTCAACAGAAGTGTGAGTAAGCAAAGTGGAAATTCTATTTGCATCCTAGAATGTTAAAGGTACCTCTTCCTTAAAAAAGCTTGTGCCATTACATATACTTTACAAAAACATGAAGTGCGTGACTTTTTTTAACAACAGATTAAAATTAAAAAGGAAACAAACAGGTGGATACGTTTTCGAAAAATGTAAAGGCAAGAGATTTTTTTTCCCCTCTGCTAAGTCATACAAAATGGGGAGGGGGTACAATTTTAATTTAGAAAGTGTTGGGCTGGGTAGTGACACAGGTAAGCTTAGATGATCAGAGGCATGTGTTAATTATAAAACAAAGCAAGCTTCAATGCTCTTTGCTTCTATTTAATTGTTATAGGCGTAATTAAGATAATTCTGAACTTTTGCATTTGTCCGATACAAAGGCAGAATCTTCTATTAGGTCACCTGGTGGCCTTATTATGGGCGGCAAATTTAATGTGGTCACGGACCCAGTGTTGGATAGGTACCCAGTGGCACAACCTGACTCCATGGAAAGACTAGGTCGGTTCAGTATTTTATGGAATATTTACATGTAGAGGCTGTATGAAGGAAATTTAATCCCACTAAACTGGTCTACACCTACTATACTTTGGGGTTTACTACCATACTGGGTTTTTGGTCGGTAAATCAAACAATACTGCCTGCAATCACTGCATGTGAAGTTTAACCCAATGCACTATCAGACAATTCTACAGTCAAAAAAATACATGTACACCCAGGATGAATAGTATACCCTCTTAAAATGGAAGTAAGATCCCTTGCTGCTGCAGAATAGACTCAAACAAGTTACATTACAGTGAATAATCACATTTTCAGATCTTCACTCGCAACAGTGTCAATATGTTCAGATACTGGGAACTGTTTATGCATATGTGCAACAGTTTACTAAAAAATAAGACAACAAACGTCTGTTACAACCTTAAAATTAGAAAATCTATCTGCCAAATTAAAGGCGCTTGATAAGGTATATAAAAATAGGATTTGCAAAGATAAGGACTTGGTCTTGGAATAAAAAGTTTGAAACAGGAAATAAAACAAATTCAGTTCTAAAGGAATTATGAGAAATGGGAAAGATATACAATTTTTTGGGCCTCAGGTATAACCACCAATAAGTTAATAGCAGGAAAGTGCAAGGAATATATTAGGAATACATATATTTCAGCTATTAAAAATGCCACAGGTACTGATCAGATGGACCAGCTGAAAGTAAATCATTTACAGAACAATAATCTACCACTGCAGGGGACCAGGGGAGAAGCAAACTTAAACCAGCTTCTTTTATTTCAGCTATTCCACCTTCTGAAATCCCAGTGGAAGGAACAGAATCACTTAACCTATTAAGGTTCAGGAGATAGCGAAGTCCATGTATGTATTCATTAAAGGGAAAGCCCTGAGGCAGACGGGCTCTGACTTGTTTTATAAGGCATTTAAAGACAGGGCATGTCTTCCTCTTCTTTAGCTCTTTCAACAGGCAATTTGTAGTTAGAAGTTTCCTCAGGATATTACTTGGGCTAAGGCTTTGATGTTTCCCAAACCCCAGAAAGAGCCAATAGCAGTATACAGTTACAGATTGATTTTATTTAATGCTAATTTGAACATCTATGTAAAGGTACTGGCAATGATATTAGACAAAATAATAGTACAAATTATCCAAGATGACCACTTAGGGTTTATTACAGGGAGATTTGAGGGGTTCAGATGTGATTAGAACTTGACTGAATTTGCAAAGAAGACGGATGCAGTGGCACTGCTGACTGACTTTAACAAAGCCTTCAACATGATTCACTGGGCTTTTTTATGGGAGGTAATGGAATAAGTTCCCTCATGATTACATTTGCTACACACAACTCCTTTATAATACTCCTACTGCGTAAATTTATACAAATGGAGCTCTTTCATCATCAGTCTTATTATCCAGGGGTACCAGTTAAGGTTGCCCCGTCTCCCTGCTATTTTTTACACTTGCAGTTTCAGTGACTACCAAATATCTACATTCTAAATATAGATCCTTTCATATCCTAACTGAAAAATTACATACACCCTCTAACCATGTGGTTTGTTAATTGTTGTGTAGTTTGGTTGAACAACCCGGCCACACCAGTATCTTCCACTCTTCATCAACTAAATGTGCTCTCAGATGTCACTGGTTATAAAATAAAAAGAAGCAGAACATTTGTTTATCCACTGACCACTCATGGGCAGGCAAACTGAACAATGGCTGCTCCAAACACTACTTCATTAGTGCAGGAAGTGGTATACTTAGGCATAACGATTAGATTGGATATGAGCAAATAGGCCAAAGCAAATATGCTACCAATACTAGTGAAATTACTGATATCTATTATTAAGTGGAATAAATTCCAATTGCATTTTCTTAGCAGAATCCAGTCAATTAAAATGTTCCCAAAATTCTGTTTACATTAAGGCATCTTCCTCATATCACTTTCTCTCCATATATTAAAAAGTTCAAAAATTAATAATTGCCTATGTTTGGGAGGCAAGAAATGCAGGATCAGCAAGAAAAAGATGTACATTCCCAAGAAAGGTGAAGGGCTCAGAATTCTCCGTTTATTATATAATTTTAAAGTGGTTACTATTTGGTTTTATAACCAAACGAGAAAATCCAACAAACCTAAATGGTCAGTGGTTCAACAGGTAGCACACTTTGGTGCTGGAAGATCAGAAGGGTGTGGGCTCTAATCCCACAACAGCTACCTGTGACACTGCAGTGCAGCATAAGGGGGTTCTGCACTCTTGAATGTGCCATCCTTCAGATGAGACATTAAACTGAGGTCCCATCTGCCTGAGTGGGTGGTAGCACAGGAGGATGTAAGCGATCGCATAGCAATTACCAAAAGAAAATCAGCTCACAGGTCTAATCATTTACACAGGCATTAAAATCATCTAGGATGAACCATCTAGAGGACGTATGAACTATGTCAACAAGAAGATCCAAGAATTCTTGCAGAAATATTCCAATTTAACCTGGTGGATGTTACACAAGGAGAAAACAGCACTCCGCTCTTGTCTCAAGGACAAAGTCAAAAGAATTAGCTTCTCTACCATCAACCTTCAACACCACCAGTGATGAAAAAAACAGCCACCCCACCTCTAGACTGCTCTAGCCTGAGGGTGGGAATCATTTTAAGACCCTTCAGGATGCAGAAACCTAGGCAATGCCCTGATCTAGTTTATTCCTGATTAACCTAACACCTAGCATTACATCATACAGCCCCAGGCCACTTACATAGAGGGTGCTAAATGTCTGGAAATGTAAGTCTTGCACCTAAGAAACTGGCATAAAAAAAAACAAAAAGAATCTTGATCCTCATGCTATTTTACCCATGGATTTTGCTGTTTTATCCTAACTCCAGAGGACAACAGGCTAAGTGGCAGGAAACTTTCTCTTAGCCCCTGCATTTGATTTTTCACCACTGCAAGTCATACGCTGAAGGGAAAAACTGGTATCAAGAGATCAGCAGCAAAAAGAAGGTCCATAGAATAGGGCAGCCTCATCATCATCCAAGCAGGCATAAACCACAAATTAAAGCTCTCAAAGTACTTAGTACAGTCATAAAATGATGACAGTATAAATTATGACACAAGTATATAAAATAAATAAAATAAAAACCAAGCAACAGCCTAGTTGTAACAGAATAAACAAAATTACTTAGAAGTTAATAAATTAAAAGAGGCTAACATTTTACATCAGCAACATCCACCAGAGATACAGGCCACAATGTAAAACTGTTAACAGTAGCAAAGCAGCATAAAATTAAAATCAAAATACCTCCAAAATATTCCCAGACAATGCTTGAAGTGCAATACAAAAGCTACTGAATGTCCACATAGGTTGATCTAACCAGTTTCTTGCATTCCTGAAGATTACTGGCATTCCCATGACGACAGCAGTCTCTCCTCAAACCACAAACTATTGCAACAAACAGCACCAGGAAAGTACAGTTGTGTACACTTACCATAAATGTAGATGTTCGAGTGTCTTCACTGTTGCAGTCATGACTGTAGGGTTCTCCCCTGCCGGCAGGCAGTCCTCGGTCAGCCAGAATCCCAAAGTCTGGGTCCGGCGTCGGCTGTTCAGCCATGCTCCCTGACGTCAGAGCGCCAGGAGTACAAAGCTGACAGCCGATGCCATGTTCTCCAGTTTTTATTGCCCCAGATGTCAGGAGTCCCAAAATGAGTAAGGTCCCATACACTTTGCAAATACACCTCAGAAGAATGGTGAAAAAAGGAACCACACAAAAGTAAAAACAAGAGGGGGACAGGAGGGAGGGAAACCCAGACTGCAACAGTGAAGACACTCGAACATCTACATTTATGGTAAGTGTACACAACTGTACTATGTCCATCGTGTTTCACTGTTGCAGTCATGACTGTAGGGTAGAATCCCAAAGCAGAATGAAAGGGAGGTGGTCATAAAGTAGAAGGGGCGGCTAAAAGGCCCTGCAAGATTGCAGAAACAAAGCCTGCACTAGACTTAGAGTAGAGAGGTAGATTGTAGTGCTTTGAAAAAGTATGCACTGAACTCCAAGTAGCAGCTTCCAAAATGTCTTTGGTAGGAACTCCCCTGAGAAAGGCAGCTGAAGTGGCAGCAGCTCTGGTGGAATGAGTCCGTATACTCCCTGGGATTTGCTTTCCATGGTGTGAATAACAAAATCTGATTCCATGAGCAATCCATTTAGAAATGGTCTGTTTTGAAATGGCTTTACCTTGGGAACTTGAAGCATAAGAAACAAACAATTGCTCTGATTTCCTGATGTCCTTGGTTCTGTCCAGGTAAAAACGTAGTTGTTTGTGTACATCCAAGGAATGTAAGATCCTTTCCCCTTTATTTTGAGGAGTGGGGAAAAAAGTTGGTAAGTGAATAGTTTGATTTAAAGCCACTTTGGAAACCACCTTAGGCATGAAAGTAGGATTAGTCCTTAAAGACACCCTGTCTTAATGAAAAATAATATACGGTTCCACATCCATAAGAGCTTACAACTCTGAAACTCTCCTGGCAGAGGTCAGAGCTAACAGGATGGCTGTTTTCCAAGATAAAAACTTGATGTCAGAAGTGGCAGCAGGCTCAAAAGCAGGTAAGGTGAGCTTTTCCAAAACATAGTTGAGATCCCAAGCAGGAATGGGAGGAGATCTAGGGGGCCTTAAGTTCTTAGCTCCTCTGAGAAACTGTCTCATGAGCTGGTGGGAAAAGATTGGAAGGTCTGTATTACAATGAGCAGAAACAGCAGAGGCATGTACCTTAATGGAAGAGAAAGAGAGACCCTTATGTAAGAGATCTGTCAGGTAAAGTAAAATCAAAGGAATGTTAGGAAGAAGAGGATCAGAATCCTGAGTCTGCATCCAGGAACAAAATCTTTTCCATTTTCCTGCATAAGATTTTCTAGTGCTAGGACGTCTGGCTTCTAAAATGACATCCATAACCTGCTTGGGTAGGAGAGAATGAATCAAAGACCCTGGATTAACCAGGCCGCCAGGCTGAGAGTTCTGACATGGGAGTGTAGAACCTGATCCTGGTGTTGGGACAGAAGGTTCGGAGTCTGTGGTAAAACCCAAGGGGGCTCCAGACAAAGGTTTTTCAGAGTTGGGTACCAAAACTGTCGAGGCCAATTTGGGGCCAGCAAGATTATCATCTTGGGCTTGTCCTGTTTGATCTTTAATAATACCCGTGGAAGAAGAGGAAGAGGCGGAAAGGCATATCCCGAGAGGTTTCTCCAACTGAATGATAGTGCATCCACTTTCCAAGCTTGTTCGTGGAAAGTCCTGGTGCAAAAAATCTGTAGTTGATGATTGAGGTGGGATGCAAAGAGGTCTATGTGAGGACATCCCCAGACTGCTGTTATCATCTTGAATATTTCGGTGTCCAGCATCCACTCGTGTGGGTCCGAAAGGTTTCTGCTCAGACTGTCTGCCAGGAAGTTTGGCTTCCCTGGTAGAAACTGAGCTTGAAGGTCCAGATTGCAAGCTAGACCTGTGTTCCACAGATCCATGGCTAGTCTGCAAAGGGGGTAGGAATGAGATCCCCCTTGCTTGTTTATGTACCACATAACTGTGGTGTTGTCTGTCCGTATCAGTAGTTGTCCTGGTTGTAGAAGATTCCTGAAGGCCATTAGAGCTTTCTGAATGGCTAACATTTCCTTTAAATTGATATGCAGGTGCTTCTGATCCTTTGTCCAAAGGCCCTGCAGACAGTTGCCCTGAAAATGGGCTCCCCATGCATCCGTGGTTAGTATCTGAGTGGCAGGAGGCAGACAGAAGGGTTTCCCTTTGTTTAGAGTACATGCCTTGGACCACCAAAGGAATTCCTTTTGAAGACAAGGCAGGACGGAGATCAGTATGTCTAAACTGTGGCAATGCTGAGACCATACACTTTTTAGGTACCACTGTATTTTCCTCATATGTAGTCTTGCATATGGTACGAGAAGGATGCAGGAGGCCATGTAACCCAAAGCCTGCAGGAATCTCCTTGCAGATAGCTGAGTTAAAGTTGCCAAGGTTTTGAAAGTTGAGGCCAGCTGTAACTGTTTTTCGTATGTCAGAAATGCCATCTGGGTTGTTGTGTTTAGAGAAGCACCCAGAAAAATTATCTGTTGTGAGGGTGTCAAATTTGACTTTTTTATGTTTACAGTGAATCCCAGGAACTTGAGAAGATTCTGAACAAACTGTAGATGCTGGAGTAAGACATCCTTGCTGTCTGCCTGAATAAAACAGTCGTCCAGATAAGGGTAAATTTGAATTCCCTTGAGTCTGCAATAAGCTACTACTGGAGCCAGGCATTTGGTGAAGACCCTGGGTGCAGTAGACAATCCAAAGGGCAGTGCAGAGAATTGAAAGTGCCTCGATCCGGCCTTGAACCTGAGATATTTTCTGCGTTCCTGCCTGATGGGAATGTGTAAATATGCCTCCTTTAAATCCAAAGTTACCATCCATGCATTTTTGGTCAGCACTGGAAGTAGCTGCTGTAGAGTAAGCATCTTGAATTTTGGTATCTCTAAAAAAGTGTTCAAGACTGACAGATCCAGAATGGGTCTCCATGAGTTTTGCTTCCTGGGGACTAGAAAGAGCCTTGAGTAAAAACCTTGTCCCATCTCTGAAAGTGGAACTAGTTCTATGGCTTTCATAGCCAAAAGAGCTTCCACCTGGTTTAAGGCCTCTGACCATTGATGTTTTGGAAGATCTGGCCATCCGCTTGGCCTTGGCAGGGTATGAAAATGGAATCTGTAACCTCTTGAAACCACATCCAGAACCCACTTGTCTTGGGTTATATGAGTCCAATTTATGTGAAAAAGAGAAAGTTTTCCTCTGAGAGGGGCTTCCAGGCAAGAAGTTCCTGCAGCCCAACAGAGGGAGTCATTGAGTTTGTTTCCTATGAGCTTGCGACCTGTCCTCTCCTCCCCTAGGGGTGGAAGCAGTCCACTGTCTTGGTCTATAAGAGGCTTGTGTTTGAGGCCTTCCTCGGGAGCGACTGTATCTACCCCTCTGAGGCCTGTCTGAATTGGGAAAGGACCAATTTTTTGTAGGCCAATTCCTACTAAATCTGGGTGGCTGTACTTGTAAGAAATCTTTAACTGTTTGCATGGATTTTGCCTTGTCCTCCATCTTTTTAATCACCTCTTCAGCTTTAGATCCAAACAAAACATTATGCTGAACAGGAGCATCCAATAATTTAGCTTTTACTTGATCTGGCAAAATTTGTTCCTTTAACCATGCATGCCTTCTAATTACTGTGCCAGAGGCAGCAGCCCTACAAGAAGCCTCCAAGGCATCAAATCCACAGTGTAAACCATGCTTCCCAACTTGTTCAGTGGCATGCATTAAGTCATGTAATTCCTTATCATCTGCACAGGCGAAAATGGAAGTAAGCTTTTGTTTTAAAACAGACAGGAGAAATTGCTGGTATTTCAGCATATGAAACTGACAGTTCAAAGCCCTAATAGATAAAGTAGCAGAAGTGTACACTTTTTTACACCATCTTTCTAAAGATCTGGAATCCTTCTCAGTGGGAATGGGGTTTTTAGCAGAAGCGGCCTTAACTCCCTTAGGACCCTGAGAAATGGTTTCAGGGTCAGCAGTAGGGTTCTTGTATAAGAAATGGTGGGAATCAGGAACCCTGTAATATCTGTCAGGCTTAACAGGAGCTTGAGGAAAAGAGTCAGGGGTTAAGTTAGCCTCTGAAAAAGCATCATCCACAATATCCAAAATAGGGGGAATAGCCAGGGGTCTATGTTGGGGAAGAAGAAGAAAATCCCTTAGTATTTTCTTAGATTCCAAATACTCCTGTCCTTCCCAGTGGAAATATTCCCTCATTTCATGCAAAGTTTCCCCAAAAAAAAAATCCTCAGGGGGAGAAGCTGAAGGAATGGATTCCTCAGCATCAGAATCCTCATAAGGAGGGAAAGAATATTCCTGGTCAGAAGAAGAAACTGAAGAAACAGAAGCCTGATCAGAGGAGTCATAATAAACTTCCTGCCTTGGCCTTTTATCTGGAGGGGGATGTGAACCCCTAATCATAGTAAGTAAGTCCTCCGCCATCTTGAGTAACTGTTTCTGTGACTTGGGAGCCGGATCAGAAGAGGCCTGTGTTGCAGTCTTTGATTTGGAAGGAGTCTTTGCCTTTGTCTTTGGCTTTGCCTTTATTAGAAGCTGAGTAGGCCTGAAAACCCGTTCGGAAGCCGGTACCTGCACAGCGGCTCCGGACCCATCCGAAGGAGCATTGTCCGAAGGTCCTGCAACAGAAATATTCAAAGGCCTAGTTGGCTCCTCGTGGGAGTCCGTTTCGGCCATCGGTTCCGAAATGGCCGACGACAGGGGCTGCAAAAGCGCCTCACTGATGACGGCCGAACCTGAAGCTGGCTCTGCTTGTACAATATCGTCTGATTTGGACCTTGGAGGCCTGTTTTTGTCCTTGCATCGTTTGTGAACTCCGGTAGCCGGAACCGTATCCGACGACATTTTGTAATTAAAACGCCTACCGAAGTAATGAAATGCAAAATTTTACCTTCGTTTAATTGTACGTTGATTGAATTTAGCACAAAACCGACAACTAGCTACGTCGTGGTCAGGGCCTAAGCAAGGAATACAGTAAGAATGAAAATCCTTATGAGGTATTTGCTTCCCACATGAAATACAATTATTAACTTTTTCTGACATCGGACTGGAGCAAGAAAAAAGTTTCCCCAACGGGGTACTTAGCTTTGAGTAGGAGAAGAAAATCTTCGGACTGAAGTTTGTTCAGAAAAGATTGTCAGGAGTCAGCCGACCGGCACTTGCGAACTGCTATCACCGCACGGCAAGAAAGACTGGAGAACATGGCGTCGGCTGTCAGCTTTGTACTCCTGGCGCTCTGACGTCAGGGAGCATGGCTGAACAGCCGACGCAGGACCCAGACTTTGGGATTCTGGCTGACCGAGGACTGCCTGCCGGCAGGGGAGAACCCTACAGTCATGACTGCAACAGTGAAACACGATGAACATCGACACCACTAAAAGGACTAAGAAGTTGAGTAGATGTAAATCAAGCACCTCAAAATACAGTCCCAACTGACAAAGCTGCTCAGTCAACCAAGTATATATCACAGATGGGCAAAATCTCCTTAGAAAGACTAGTAATCAGCATCAAACAGCTGCCTCAACTCAACCACCATCAAATTAAACACCAGATGAAGGCGAGCCAAACAATTACTAATGATCAGCTCACAAACTGGTAACAAAGTAAGCACTAGTCTGTAAAGTCAATGTCTCAAACTGCTTCAGCTATATTCCAGTAAAGCTGCCACAAAACACTTAATAAACCCAACTGTAAATCCAATATAAACATTTTACAGTATTGACTTGGCCAAATTATGATGAATGCAACAGTTGCTATAAGATCACAATCTCTTCTGCTATCACAAGTGGCAGAAATCCAAACTGGTGGTAAAATCCAGTGCATTTTCACTGGCAGCTAATTAATAACAGCAAGCCCAACTGAAAAAGACAAGGCAATACAAGTTTCTAAAAATACAATAACCAACCCCCACAAGTACGGAAAAGGTGCACAAACAAAATACAGCAATCGCCAAAAAGTCAAACAACAGCACTCAATAGTCAACATGTGAAATCTTTTATTTTACAATCTAATGAACATCCAAGAAGAAAGCAAATTCAACAGATTCAGCAAACCATTTTTGATAGAAAAGCCTTCATCAGTGCAACAAGCAAACATAATCCCCACCTTCTTTAAATAATAATCTCTCCTATCATTGGTTGATCAAAGATATTCATTCATCACAGGTGAAAAAAGTGCTCCTAATTTAATAATCCATCTTTTTTCTTTCTTATTTAATATTTCATGGCAGCCTGACCTATCCTAGTTTTTCTATTAGACATAATTCTATTACCACAAAATTAAATGTAGCCGTAGGATGCTTAATAGTGTGTTTATACAGGGCATTAAATTGACAGGCACATCTAACATCACTAAAATGTTCAAAAATACATTTTACTGAGTGAGAGGTTTGCCTAACATAAAAAAGCAGGGCATGTACATATAGCTAGATAAATAACCCAATCCAACTCACAATTTCCATAAACATAAATATCAAACACAAGAAGTGTTATGAGAAGTGTATTGCTTCATTTTATGAACATAATGACAAAAGCTAAATGTCAACAGGCCTGACACCCCATCAAAAATTGTCTATCCAAGTAGAATAATGCCCTTTTTAAACATATTCAAAATACTGATAGTACACATTTTTTAAGTTCGTGATTTTGAGTGTGATACTCCTGTAACAAAGGGAAATGCTGCCAGCCCAGTTAGCTATGTCATTTGTGAATATTAATATGAGTTATACAGAAATGTAACAGAAGGAGATACTGCCAGCCCAGCTATCTGGAACTTTGTAAGTGGTTATTTGTCATTTGTGAATGCCAACATGCTTCATA
This sequence comes from Protopterus annectens, assembly GCF_019279795.1. Lineage (NCBI taxonomy): Eukaryota > Metazoa > Chordata > Ceratodontiformes > Protopteridae > Protopterus > Protopterus annectens. The sequence continues at coordinate 186,932,589 of NC_056748.1, read as the reverse complement.
TGTAAGATGTTTGTGCTACAACTGTGTTAGAATTGTTTGTTATGTACTGAACTAAAATGTAACCACAGTATGCCCTGCTGGCTTAGAGCAGAAATGTATATAAACTATTGTAATTGTGTAAATGTATATGTTTTAACACTGGGAACTAGAACAGAGGGTTAATTTGCAAAACTTCAAGAAAATAGTTGAAATTAACTGTTTTATGATTGTGCTATAAAAAAAAAGTTATGTACTCACCAGAACATTCCGTGTTTGTAGTCCATCTCACCCTTCGTTCTTGCATATGGGTTCGGAGCCGATCCTCGGCTCCGAATCGGCCGATTACAAAGCTCGAAGTCTCTCAGTTGGCTCGTGGCAATGTAGGTACCCCATAGTGCACAAGTAATAATCCCCAGATCTTGTTTTCTGCTATCTAAAAAAGTGATAGAAGGTATTTCCACAAGGAACAACAAAGATGAAAGGTCTCCACTCTACAGAAGATAAATACCATCTTGTCTCCAGATCCTCCAAGGATACATGGATGGGGGTAGGTGGGTGGGTTCGTAAGAATGAAGGGCGAGATAGATTACAAACATGGAAAGTTATGGTGAGTACATAACTTCTTTATGTTCTGTAGTCCTATCTCGCCTTCATTCCTAAATATGGGACAGCGTCCCTAGCACATTTTTCTCGGTTGGCTCACGGGAATATTTTCCTAAGAACCGTGGAATCAAAGGAGGCTCTACCTCGTGAGGCCAAATCCAATTTGTAATGAGCAATAAAGGTATGAGGGGTAGCCCAAGTTGCTGCTGCATATATACTGTCAATTGGGACTCTGGCTTGAAAAGCAGCAGATGTGAATACAAATCTGGTAGAATGAACCTTAATTTTAAAAGGGAGTTCCCTGCCACTGGAAGAGTAAATAAACGAAATACAACTTGAAATCCAATTTGATAAAGTAATCTTAGACACTGGCATACCTTTTCTTGTCTCAGAAAAAGATACAAACAATTGGTCTGATCTTCTAAGCTCTTTGGTTCTATGTAGATAGAACCTTAACCGTCTGTGAACATCAAGTTGATGAAACTTGTATTCTGCACTGTTTGAATGATTAGGAAAGAAGACTGGCAGTTTGATAGTTTGATTCAAATTAGATTGAGAGCAAACCTTGGGGATGAAGGACGGACTTGTACGAAGGGAAACTGTCTCTATGAAAGATCAAGTAAGAAGGTTTGACTGACAGTGCTTGTAACTCTGACACTCTTCTGGTGGATGCAACAGCTACTAGAAAAATGGTCTTTGATGAAAGGAACTTCAATTCACAAGTATGTGTGGGTTAAAAGGGCGGGGAAGTAAGTTTGGACAGATCGAAATTTAGATCCCAAAGAGATATAGCTTCCTGAAAGGGAGGTCTCAGCAAAGTAGTGCCTTTTAGGAAAAATTTACACAATCTGTGAGCCATAAGATTAAGCTCATGTTGTCCCAAATGAAAATTGGAGATCGCTGCCAACTGAACTTTGATTGTAGCAGCAGCTGATCCTTGATGAAAAAGTTTGGTTAGGAATTATAACACCAAAGGAATGGAGGCTGTGTAAGGATCAATGTTTTTAATTTTGCCCAGATAGAAAATCTTTTCCATTTGCTAGCGTATAATTTTCTCGTAGAAGGCTTGTGGGAAGACGTGAGGATATGAGTAACTGCATGTGAGAAATCATGAAGCCTGACTAGGGTTGGAAGTGGAACAACCACACTGTCAAGTTGAGGGTGTGGAGGCAGGGGTGGAAGGTGCCTGACGTGTGTCAGAAGGTCTGGTAGTGGGTCCAGAGTCCATGGATCATCCAGAAGGTGAGGCCCGAGAAAGGGGAGCCAAATCTGACGAGGCCAGTAAGGAGTGATAAGAATGTCTCCCCCGGGGGAGGAATAAGGGAGAAGTAGCTGCTGCATTTGGCATTGATTGGATTGGCAAACAGATCGCAGCAAAGCTGTCCTCATTTGCAGAAAACCTGTTCCGCGACTTTCTGATACAGAGACCACTCGTGAGGCATCAAGATTGCCCTGTTGAGCTTGTCAGCTATCACATTGGTTGTCCCCGGGATATGCGTTGCAACTAGAAAGCGTTGGGAAGATATCGCCCACTGCCAAACACGAAGAGCCTCTTGACATAGAGGGTAGGATCTGGTTCCTCCTTGTTTGTTTATATACCATACCACTGACATATTATCTGATTGGATTTCTATCGTCCATAGAGGAAGAAAGTCGTGAAGTGCTCGCAACACTAGTAGCACTGCTCTCATCTCTAGGACACTGATATGCAAGTGAGCCTTGTGATCCTGCCATGTGCCTTGGACAGTCCTGCCTAGATAATGCTCCCCCCCATCTGGGAGGCATCCCTGGTGACAGTAGCAACAGGTTGGCGAGGAATGAAAGGTGTTCCTATCGTTAGTTGATCAGTCTGAATCCACCAACGATGGTCCTTTTTGCAAGATTCCATTATCAAAATAGGATAAGACAGAGGCAGATGCTGAAGAGACCACTGGGAAAAGAGTAGCCATTGAAGGATTCTCATATGTAATCTGGCTAGTGGAACTAGAGTTATAGTAGAAGCCATGGTTTCTAAAAGTTTGAGCACTATCTTGGCTTTAACTCTGTTATGGGAAAGTATACTGTATATCTGTTGTCTCAGATTTTTGTATTCTGTCTGCAGGAAGACGAGCCACCATGGCGACCGTGTCTATTTCTGCACCTATAAAAGTCACATATTGAGAAGGCGACAAGGCAGACTTTTCCCAATTTATCGTAATCCCTAGCTGAGTGCAGAGTTGGATGGTTGAATCCCTGGCTTGTAGAAGTAGGTGCCTGGTGGTGGCAGTCAGGAGATAGTCGTCCAGGTATGGAAACACTTGGAATCCAAGACGTCTCAAGTGAGCTGTCACTACCGCCATGCATTTGGTGAACACCCTGGGGGCCATGGTGAGACCAAAGGGCAGAGCAGGAAATTGGTAATGACTGACTCCCAGTCGGAAGCACAAATGACTCCTCGATGCTCTGTCCATTTTTGTGTGGTAGTACACATCTTGGAGGTCTATGGAGCACATCCAATTGTCTTTCCCTAACAGAGGAGTATGGACTGCAGTGTTACCATTCGGAACTTGGACTTCTTTACTGATTCGTTTAATTTGCTGAGATCAAAAATGGGCCTCCAGTCCCCTGTTCGTTTTGGCACTAAAAAGACTCTGGAGTAAGTTCCGAATCCTATCTTGTCTGCGGGGACAGTTTGGATGGCTCTCTTTTGAAGCAACTTTTGAACTTCTATAGTTGTTTGATCCCTGTGATTGGGTGGGACATCTGGGATTTTCTTGGTGGTATGAGATGGAAAAGAGAAGGGTATGGAATATCCTCTGGAAATTATTCTTTGTACCCACTTGTCTTGGGTGATGTCATGCCAGGCATCTGGATACAAAGATAAGCGACCCCCGACTGGCTTCAGAGAAGTGCAGTCAGGCCCCACTTCAGGAGCGCTGATAGGGACATCCATAAAAGGAATAGCGGCCACCCTGGTTTTGCAGACCCCCCCCCCTGCCTCTAGGGCTACGTCTTACCATTACTTCCTCCTGCCGCTGAAGAGAAGATACACTTCCCGTATCTATCCATTGTTTGAGACTCCTTGCTTGGTGGATGGACAGATGAAGTCTTTGCTAGTTCCTTCTTTGTGGCTACCTCCACAACCATGGCATCTACAGGCACACCTTTAGTCAAAAAGTCTTTCTCTTTGGGGGCTGACAGAAATTTCTTGGGTCTTCGGGGACTGGTTCCACATCATCAGGAGTTTCCCACTATCTAGGTCCAAGAGCTCATCGAAAGGTGGAGACACCCAAGAGGCTGAAGGTTGAGACCCAAAAGCCTTCAGGTACACTGACTCCTCATCAGAAGGGGTGACAGTGGGCCAGTTGCCTCTCTGTTTCAGGATCTCTAGGATATCTACAAAGAAGACATCATCAGAAGACGACCTAAGGGACCCTTCTGACTCCTTGAGGTCAGTGTCAGAGGTGATGGACTCATCAGAGGAGTCTATATGCTTCCTCTTGCAAGTTCTCTTCTGAGGGGGCTCCTCAGAAGGTTATTCTGGGGAGGTCTCAGAAGACTGGGGGCCACTCAACTGGGGCTCCTGAGGCTGCGGGTCTCTACTGCCAAGAGAGAGAGATGATGCTGAGACAGAGGTCGGAATTTGAGGGGGAAGAGCATTGGTACCCTTGTGCAGAGCTCAAGATCTAGAAAGCACACTCCTCATCATCTCAAATGCAGATCTCTCTGGCTCCGAGGACAGTCCCGGTTCTGAGGAAGCAGAAGTAGCCTTGGGTTCCAAAGTGATTGGCTCCAAGACAGATGTAGGATCCGAGCTCAGCCTAGCCGACACACAGAGAGGTAGGCTCTGAACCAAAAAAGTCCTGGTCCAAGCGTCCCTGTCAGGGCCGACTGGTGAGCTTCGGCTTCTAGACACCAAGGACGGCGCCAAAGGTGTCGGAGTGGAACTCGGCTCTGAGACAGACACGAGAGGTGCTGGAACCGAGGGTTCCACAACAAGTGGTATCAATAGCTCTGGCTCAGAAGGATCAACATAGCTCAGAGGAGGAAGATTAACAGGGAGTATGGCCTTAGACGGCTCCAGAACCAACTGGGTCGGAGCCGACAACAAATTAGCTAGCGCCGATGACTTCAAGAGTCTAAGCACTACTCTCTCTACATCCTCTTCAGAAAGACTCTTGGAGGATCTGGAAGATAAGGTAGGTGACTTAGATCTCTGCAAAATGGGAGATCTGAGAGTTGGGGAGACCGGCAATAATTCTCTAGACCGGCTCCGAGGTAAATGTTCAGTAGTCGGGTCCGAAAAACTTGGGGCCAACACTGGAGTGTCGATATCGATAACCTCGACTGGCTTCAAGGACAGTGGAGCCGAAGAGGTAGAAAGTTTGTCCAATTTTGAGATTTTCTGAGGAGGTCCAGATAAAATAGTCGGTATAGGAGAATGTCTCTTGGCCGACTTAACCTTCTCTTTTTTTAAAGAAGGAGATCTGGAATGCGAAGATGAAGAGCTGGCTAAATCCTCCTCAAAGGAAGGCTTAAGAAGACCTTTCAGGATCAATTTGTTCTTACTTCCCTGGAGAACTCGAGAACTGAAGGAGTGACAGAAAGAACATGTTTCCTGAAGATGTATGGCACTGAGACTGTAAACACAATTACTATGTCCGTCAGTTATTGACATTTTTTGAGAGCATTTGAGACACTTTTTAAAACCTGAAGGTTTATGATCCTTAGACTCCTTAGACATGTTTACACTAACACAAACATGAGGGAAAAGCAGAAAGAGAGGACAAGGTCCTCTAACTAAAATGGGCCTAGACCTGCATGAATCACTGCACACAAAGAAAAAAAAAACAGAGGACTAGGTCCTCTAACTTAAACAGGCCTAGCCCTGCTGAGGAAACAACACCAGAAAGGTTAATAGAGGACTAGGCCCTCTAACTTAAACGGACCTAGCCATAAACACACAAGAAGCTATCAAAAATTACAAAAATTCAACAACACGCTAACTACTAGCTAATAAGAATTAATAAGACACTGCACACAGCTATCAATTATAGTACTATTCTAGTGAAAAAATACAATATTAGAATAGGTCCTAACCCAAACATGGACCTGTGCTAAGATATGTAAATATAGCAAAAAACTAGCACACAAGAAAGGGATACCACTCAGGGAACAAAAAGGGCCTGCAGAAGCAACGGCCAACAAGTTTTCAATAACAACTTCACAAATTTTGAAAAACACACTACAACTTTCTATCTATAATAACTACGACTAAGCTATATAAACTAAGCTAATACTATTATGACAAAAATATCACTATGAACAACAATTTGTTTGTGTCTTTCGGCTTTTCCCGGTTAGGGGTCGCCACAGCGGAACTCCGGTCCGCTAATGATTGGCAGTTGATTTTTACATACCGGCTTGCCAGGCCTGACGCACAATCTTCAACGAAGGTACACCCATTCATGCATGTCTTCACACAGAAGACGCTTTAGCTGAGAATCGAACAGCGTCTTACTTGAGGCGACAATGCTACCGCAGCACCACCACCGCGGGTCTATCACTATGAACAACAATAATGAAGAAAAATCCAACTTAGCCATGGCCAAGAAAGACCACAGACGCGGCAAACGAGATCTAGGGATTCTTACTAGTACACTATGGGATACCTACCTTGCCATGAGCCAACTGAGAGACTTCAAGCTTTGTGATCTGCTCTGAACCCATACGTAAGAATGAAGGCGAGATAGGACTACAGAACATAGTTAGTTTCAATGTGGCAAGAAGACAGGATGTCTAGAACTAGGGCGCCTTCTGCATTGTTTTGTAAGGATTTTATTGTTTTTTTGTCTTCCAGCAGTTGCAAAGATCTGAGAGATATGTATTTTTCACAGGGAGATGCTAAAATGCTGATAGTCTCTGACAATGGGGTTTAGCTTGGGAACTGAAGTCAGGTGACAAAAAGTGATGTCATCCAAGCTAAACCATCAGTAATATTTGATATGAATTTAAGAACTCTCTGAGACAGAGAGAGGGAATTTTGTATCTATCTTTTGACCTGACAACATCAGACAGACAATTCACCTTGCCTTGCTGTAAGTAGGTTTCTAGGGTATAGTAACTATTGTAGATTCAGATAGGAATATAGTGAAGTAAAGCTTAGATGTTTTCTTTATTTATTTGAGACTGTCCTGCAATGTTGTTTCAAATATTTCCAGTGATTTTGAACTCTGAAGTTATTGTGATGACTTACCGAGTATTGTTTTGTTCTTTTATTATTTATTATTAAATACATTTAAACCTATCTTTGTGGCTGATATTTTGTAAGACATATTTAAGCTCTTAGAGTGCTTGCATATCTATTTGGTAACATTGTACAGGCCACTCCTCATAGCCTGGCCCTTGGTCAAACTACCATTTGAATTTATAGTAACATTACACAGTAGGATTGGACATCCTTTGCTAAGGGCCTTACAGTAGTTGATAAAGAGTCGGCTGGTGGCAGTGATAACTACCTTACAGTCTGGGCAGAAGGGGGCATAGCTAGTAAACTTGTGCCAGCCTTTCCGAAGTGTGTGTGTGTGTGTGTGTGTGTGTGTGTGTGTGTGTGTGTGTGTGGTTGTGTATAAATCAAATCTTTAAGTGTGTGTGTGTGTGTGTGTGTGTGTGTGTGTGTGTGTGTGTCAGCTACTTGGGCAGGGACAAGAAGCAATGGATGGACAGAGAGGGTACTGGAGGCCTTAGCTTGGCCACTCAGCTGAAATCTCAACTCTATAACTGTACTGGGGATCTGGAGAAAGGAAGAAACCATCCCCAGACTGACTGTGGTCTCTGTGCACTCTTGAGGGAAATTGCACTTTACTGTGTGTGTATTTGCAATCCTCCCAGTGTGTATGTCCCCCACTGCTGCCAGTGGTAAGGATTGAGGCTCCTTGATTACTGGGCCAGTGAAGGGGGCATCACAACTTCTGCAACTCCGTGGAGGTGATGTAAGAAACTATACAGAAAAAGAAGAAAATAAACAGATTTTACATTTTAGGGCACATTATCCATCTGGTTTGAATGAGTTTTTTAGTAATAAACACTATTTAAAGGACTTGCATAATAAAGTAAAGTAACCTTGTGTATAAAAAGATGCTGTTTTTTTGATTTGGTGTCATACGATTTGTATCCCATGCGATTCCTTGGTATCATATACTTTTTATACCATGTGATTTTTACGCAGGTATTTAAGGTGTGTGTTTTTAATGTCGATTTGTACTGCCTGAAGAAGCATCTATGAATGTGAAAGTTGTACTTGCAGCATTATACTTTGGCTCAAAGCTCGTGGTTCTGGACTACTTGTTTATTTTACTTTTGTCCTTTGGATTTGGTTCGTCTGGATTCACATTGTTCTTCTCCTGATTACTATCCATGTGGCCCAAGTTAAGTTAGTGGGCTGGACACCTCATAGTGTGGCACAGGACACAACAGGAGTGACAAAGCTTAGTTTGGTTGCATCTATTCAGTGGGTGGGATGGACAGAGGTGTGTGTGTGTGTGTGTGTGTGTGTGTGTGTGTGTGTGTGTGTGTGTGTGTGTGTGTGAGCATATTTATTGTGACTGAATCCCTTTAAAGACCAAAGATTACATGGAGGATGTAATTTGTGAAGGGGCATTTGATTACATCACACGCAAAGGTATGGAGTACATCATAAAGGTTCACAGCACTCTAACCTGCTAGATATGAACAGGTATGTGCAGAGAACATAGTGCATCATCAAAAATCTCACCCTTGGACTTACAGTATGGAGCAAACTGAGTAAGGACACATGCATCTGCAGCACCATTAAACAAAATAAATACATAAGTTTAAAGCTGCCAGGAGAACACTAAAAAATACAGAATCAAATTGTTAGAAAAAAAGCTTTAAGACAAACCGAAAAAAACAGAAAGAAAGGAAGACAAAGATTGCCTGAAAATAAGAAAGAGGTGGGGAAAACAAAACAAAGAGATGAAACGAGGTAATGAAGAGCTCAGTGGTACCCAAGGTAAAAACAAATAAGAGAAATAATCATTAAGGATGACTTCACAAACAAATGTCAAACTAGATAACTGCATAAGGGATAATGATAAAACAGTGGGAGAATAACCAAAGCTGCAAATGAACAGGTAGAAGCTATCCAGATTCTCATAAATGAAACTGAAATCCTAAAAGCAAAAGTGGAAGATGCAGAGGCAAGACTGGAACTCTCACTTATCTCTCAGTGTTGAACCGATGTTAACAGCAATTAACGGGGTTGAATTACTAGTGAGTACAGTTGTTTAAGTAAACTTACCATAACAGGATATGTACGAGGGTAGTGTGACAGCGGTGAGGTCTGCGGTGGGAGTGACGGATGCGTTTAAGGTGGAGGTGGGGTTACATCAAGGATCAGCTCTGAGCCCTTTCTTATTTGCAATGATGATGGACAGGTTGACAGACGAGATCAGACAGGAGTCCCCATGGACTATGATGTTTGCAGATTACATGGTGATCTGTAGTGAGAGTAGGGAACAGGTGGAGGACACCCTGGAAAGATGGAGATATGCTCTAGAGAGAAGAGGAATGAAGGTCAGCAGGAGTAAGACAGAATATATGTGTGTGAATTAGAGGGAGGATAGAGGAATGGTGAGGATGCAAGGAGTAGAGGTGGTGAAGGTGGATGAGTTTAAATACTTGGGGTCAATAGTTCAGAGTAATGGTGAGTGTGGAAGAGAGGTGAAGAAGAGAGTACAGGCAGGATGGAGTGGGTGGAGAAGAGTGTCAGGAGTGATATGTAACAGACGAGTACCTGTAAGAGTGAAAGGGAAGGTCTACAAGAGGGTAGTGAGACCAGCTATGTTATATGGGTTGGAGACAGTGGCATTGACAAAAAAGCAGGAGTTTGAGCTGGATGTGGCAGAGTTAAAGATGTTAAGATTTGCACTGGGTGTAAAGAGGGTGGACAGGATTAGGAATAAGTATATTAGAGGGTCAGCCCAGGTTGGAAGGTTTGGAGACAAAGCCAGAGAGGCAAGATTACGTTGGTTTGGACATGTGCTGAGGAGGGATGTTGAGTATATTGGGAAAAAGATGCTAAGGATGAAGCTACCAGGTAACAGGAAAAGAGGAAGGCCTAAGATAAGGTTTATGGATGTGGTGAGAGAGGACATGCAGGTGGTTGGTGTGACAGAGCAGATGCAGAGGACAGGAAGAAATGGAAACAGGTGATCTGCTGTGGCGACCCCTAATGGGAACAGCCGAAAGAAAATGATGATGACCATAACAGTAGATGACTGAATGGTCACTGCAGCAGTAGCCTAACTACACGAGTTGCATCCTGCCATGCATATAACTTCCAGCTAGCTTCCAAAGCTTCAGGGCTCCTTCCACGTGTCCAAACCATTAGGCAGCTCAATATGAGCTGGCTAAAACACTAGAGAAGGTGTGCACCTTTTTTTTTTTTTTTTTACGAAATCTAACTGGAATTCTACTTTCCTTACCATTCAGCAGTGTGATGCTAACCTGGTCAGTTGTGATTCCTTAACTCACTCACATGTAGGCTGCAATGCTAGTTGTGGGTGATGCCTTGCTAATTCAAGCCTAAAGCTCATGAACGGCAGATGACACACACTGATATTCTTTTAATGTAACTTAATCCCAGTACTAAATATGAGACATTCAATATCAGCATTAAGCTGTTTAAATGTGAGAAACTTTGAGAAAGTAAGGCAAAAATCTTTTTTTACGCATTTAAATTTAATGCGTCTCTAAGTTACAGGCCTTTGCTATCCAGCCTCTCAGCAGTAAGGAATGTGATACAACATTAACTGGCTGCTGGCAGGTGTGAATAACTTGGCACTGAATGAAAAAGATTCTATGGGCAGCATCTAGATTATTATATAAATATTTAGTTTTCTCCTACACCAGCTAAAATATATCCAGGTTTCCGGAGCAGTGCAGCTTAAGAATATAGCTAGAGTGAAACACTGTAAAAAACATCTTTAAATGCATGAAAGTTGAACAGAATAGTATTACCAGAGTACCAAGTAGCTGATTCTAGAGCAGATCTAGATTCCATTCCTTTCCAAAAATCCTCAAAAATAACCAGTGCTTTGCTGGAAAAGGCCTTGACATTCTGAGGGGGATTTGTGCCATTGTTACAGTAGCAGAATCGAATAAATGTGACAGCCATCTAGAAATGGTTTTAGATACATACAGGCTGACAACATTAAGTAAGTCCTGTGCAAAAATAAACTCAGCTCAATCCTCCTGTGTCTTCCTATGAGAAGAGAGAGTGTGTGTGTGTGTGTGTGTGTGTGTGTGTGTGGGGGGACAGTAGAAGGAGAAGATAACTGCTTTGTCTTCCGAGTGCATGTCTTTGAGTATCTAGGCATATGGTGCTTGGGGTGGAAGCCATAGATCAGACCTCCATGAGTGACCCGCCAACATTTTCCCTCACCAGTACTTCATGTATGCATTGCCATCAACCTCAGACAAGATTATGCTCAATTCTCCTGCCTGCCCAACTTTGTAGATGAATGGTCTGTTGGTTCATGTGAGAGTCCCAGGCCACAGTGGATGTGTTTACAGTAGAAGAACACGGACAGCTCAAGGGCTGCATAAGCATGCAAGAGAGGTGGACATTCTTTCTTGGGTGGCAAAAGCCAGGGAACCTTTTTGGCTAGGCTTGTATAGGCCCTAGGGCCAATAGCCTAGTACCTACCTATGAACATTCAAGTTCCAATACTCACCTCTCTTGTCAACTTCTTTTTCTTTTTAGCTGAAAGGGGAGGTCTGCTACTGGGGAACTAGACAAAAATGGTTGCTTGTACTAAGTCACTCAGATGTTTGCTTCTAGAACTATTCTAAGAGAGAGAGATAAGCTTAGTTCTGATTGTTTTAGATGTAAAGGAAAGAAAAATGTTCCTCATCCAAACAGAAAACAGAGCTGGGATGTATATCTTTATAAGGACTTTGTCTTCCACAAGCAGTCTGACAGATATAAGAAAAGATTTTCTAAAAGTATTTAGATAAGAAGGAAGGGTCCCCAATGGGATATTATCTATCTGTTGTCTGAGTACCTGAAGCTAACCACTGATACCATAATCTGCAAAGCTAATGAAAATCTTCATGAGTGTACCAATGGCAAGAAATTTCCAAGTTTTGGTGCATATGTACATCCATCTTACACTAACATGTTGTCTCATGCTAAGGGTGAATATATGACAAGCAAGGAAAAGTCTGAAGTATTGTAGACTAGGCAAATGTAAACAACTCTTGGCAGGATATGCCCCACGTTGCAAAACTGATCTAATTAAAACTATCTAGATTTTCTGATGTCTCCATTACCATAAGCTACAAAACTTTGTGTTTTTTAACTCATTGGGAGAAAACATCTCTGCAAAAAAGGCAGACTGGATGGATAACCCTTGGTTAAGGAAAACAGCTTTTGATGCTTGATAAAGGTTCCAAAGCAGTAAATCGAGGTTTTAAGAGCACTCCTTTCAGGAATAAGCCGAGAGATCTTCCCCTAAACAGAACACGTAAGGAAAATGAAAATCTGCCAGCTGGGATCTGTTTATCACACGCACACATGTTGGTAATCTTTACTTGTAAAGAATCTCCAAAAAACACAAGCAAAACAAATGTTGAACATTAAGCATCTATAATACTTCCAAAAACATATCCTTTAATTATTTTTATCCAATCAGAATTCCATCCACTGTCTTGAGATGTATGAAAGTCTCTGCACTTTTTTTAATCTACTCATCATAATATAACCTTAAGCAGAATAGTTTAAATTCAGTAATTTATGTTGAAAATTTTTTGATATGCTTACTTAAGGTGGTTTACTCTTCAGAAACAGACATTTTTGTAACTATTTGTAAAATACTGGGGTCAACATAAACTTTGGGTTCTACTTCTACATCAGGTAACTGGAATTACACTGGCACTGCAGAGCAGCATAAGGCGGTGCTGAATTCTGGAGTGTGTCATACTTCAGATGAGATGTTAAACTACATGTCTGGCTGCTTTAGTAGTAGCTCAGGTGGATGTAAAAGATCCCACCACTCTGTTTAGGGTGCTCTGATTGGATATTTTGAACTTTGGCTGTTTCCCTGTTTTTTCTGCTTTAAAAAGCCTGTGTTTAAACTGGTTTTTGCTTGTTTGCTCAAAGCTGCAGTGAGTTAGTCCTTCTGCCCTTGCTCTACTGTTTTCCAAATACCCGCTGAAAGAGTACAAATGATAAGTGCTTACTTTCAACTGTTTTCTGCACTTTCTGATTAACTAAAATATTTGCTGCATATTTGTTTGTTTAAACTGTGAAACTGTATTTTACTGCATTTTTAGATTGTCTGCTAATTGTATTCCTCTTACAACTGTAATTACTGTTTATCTGTTTGTTTTGTTCATTTTATTTGTTTTCTACACTTGAAAAACACCAGGATAAACTAGATTCAGGTTTTTGATGAATCTAGTACTGTTTGTGACCTTTAGAGCTTGCAAAACCATTAACCTTTTGTTTGGACAGGCCCCCCTGTACCCTCATGACAGGAAGGTACAGTTTGGACTGCTCTAGCTAGAGTTACTGTTGCAGGGCTCTGTTTAGGGTGTTTTGATTGGATAATTTGAACTTTGGCTGTTTCCTATTTTTCTGCTTTAGAAAGCCTGTGTTTCAACTGGTTTGCGCTTGTTTGCACCTGTTTTTGCACTGCTCAGCATAGTGTACTACTGCGCATAGGGAATGCTAGTTACAGATGCCTGCTCTCTAGCCTCGCAAATATTACCTAAACCAGTGATCTTCATGCCTAAACTTACTAATACCTGCCCCTTGCTGTATTCCCTCTTCAACTCTTATAGCCAGACCAGATTATTGCTAGGACCATGAACTGTCAGTTTCCTTCCTTTTCTCCTATCAACATGGTTGACATGGGTCTAATGAGGCAGTGTACAACTGCCTCATGTACACTGACAACCCCCTACTTCTAAATCACTCCTGTACCATTTGTGAGAGATGCACCTATATTATGAATCTGGAATCACAGCTCTCTCGTGCAACAGACAGCAATACAGAGCGGGTTGTCTGCCTACCTACCAAAACTCCTAGTCATGACACACAGCATACACATAGACCAACATACATGGAGGAAATAGCAAAAAAATCTACCTAAACACCAGAGACCTCCAAAACAACATAATAAACCAACCATAAAACCCAAAACACACAATGCACATACGACACAAGCACAGGTGTCTCACCATCAAAGACCCCTCATCAGGCTGAACAAGGAGAAAGTCACAGTCAGCTGTTGTTCTGGTGCCAGGATTCGTCAGATCGTGCAGGCACTCAAGTCTCTCAATAACAAGTACTGTTACTGATTCAGTCATAGTACATGTTGCTGTGAACGACTTGAAACGTAGCTCCATGGACTACATGAAGAGAGACATGATTGAGCGCTCTGATTATGTGTCACAGGCAGATATGGCCCTAGCCTTGAGCAGCCTATTACCCTCACCTAGGATGATGCTACACTATAAACAGAAATTCGCTGATTTCAATAATTGGCTTAGTTTCTGGTGTTATTCTAAGGGAATCCAGTTTCTGTCAGCCTGGGATCACATGATCGATAGACCTCGATGCTTTGCCAGAGATGGCCTTCATCTGTCACCCCTGGGATTTTGGTTATTGGCAAGGGCTCTTCCCACCCCCATATTGCCTTTTTTAGGCAATATCACAAGGACAAAATTTCTGACATAAAAATTTCATCAAAAAACATCCTGAAGGTTATGCTGCTAAACACTAGGAGTCTTAGCATGAAACTGCACTCACTGGAAGCAGTCCTCACCTTGGAAGACGCTGACATCTGTGGAGTCACGGAGACCTGGTTCAAGGCTGTTGTGAGCACCCCAGCCGTACCGGGTTACACATCCTACCACATGTTTAGACCATGAATGGAAGGTGTGAAAACTAAAGGAGGCGGTGCATCAATATTCATTAAATATACCTCTAGACTGGTTAAACACTATGATTCTCTAGAGACACTTCAGGTGCAACTAACTTTTGGTAGGACACCTATTCAAGTTATTGCAAGCTGCAGTACCACCACCATGAATCATAACACCTACTCTGCCTACTTGGATCTACTGGAATCTATCAAGATACAGCCAAACATTATGGTTCTGGGTGATTTTAATTACCTATCCACTAACTGGGTAAATTACTCATACTCACACTCACTTGCCCAAAGGTTCCTCATGTTCATTAACTCCAACACCCTGGACCAGCTGGTAGACTCCCCTAATAGGGGTGCCAACATCCTGGCTCTGCTTACCAATATGGGGGACCACTGTAGTACTTCCACTGTGAGGTCTTCTCTTGTCATATCTGACCATAAATTAGTCTAATCTGAAGTAACTATTACAGCTGCCCCCCCCCCCCGCCCCAGCAGCAACGAAACTAAAAAACTTATTCAAAGCAGATTATATCCTTCTAAGAGATGGTATAAACAGCTTCACTGCACCACCCCCCTCAGATGGAACTGACAACTATGCTGAGTCCCACACCAATGCTTTTTACAAACATCTGTACAACTGTACTGATCCAGCCATACCCGACAGGGCCAAAACAAGCTCTTCAGGAAAGAGCTAACCTGCCTGGTGAACAACTGCAATTAACATGCTTTACAACAAGAGGAAGAAATTGTTGTCCAAAAGTCAGACAGAGTGTGCCCTAAACTGGAAACGTTCCCTCCTCAGTTTAAACAAGCAAATTAGACTTCTTGTGAAGTCCTCCAAAGCAAACTTTGAATCCAAATTAGCGTCCTCAACTAAAGACAACCATAAGGTATTCTTTAGTTACATCTGTAGCCTAACAGGTAAGACCCAGATTTGCACCAAACTGGTAGTTAATGATACCACATACACTAAGCCTGTGGACATAGCAAACCTGTTAGCTGACAGGTTTTGTGAAAACGTCACTCCCCTGTCCCCACCACACATACTCCATGACATTCCTTCTACCTGTCCCCCACCTTGTATCTCTAGAGAGCAGCTCGTACATGCTCACTATAAGGCCAAAAACACAGCATCTATGGGACCTAATAACATCTCAAGCTGCATCCTACATGGGCTCCAACAAGAAACTAACACCACCATTGGGTAATCTTTTCAATCATAGTCTAAGCAACGGCTTCATCCCAGCTGAATGGAAAATGGCCACCATTAATCCCCTGCACAAAGGTGGTACTTCCACTGACCCTGGGAACTATAGACCTATTAGCCTGACTAGCCTTATCTGCAAGGCCATGGATCAAATCATCATGGACCTTATCAACAAAGATATAAGTAATCTCCAAACACTTGACCCTACTCAGTTTGGATTTGTCAAACAGAGATCATACTTGTTAAATCTGGTGGACTTCTTCGAGACAGTCACCAGA
Source organism: Protopterus annectens (assembly GCF_019279795.1). NCBI lineage: Eukaryota > Metazoa > Chordata > Ceratodontiformes > Protopteridae > Protopterus > Protopterus annectens. The sequence continues at coordinate 186,916,582 of NC_056748.1, read as the reverse complement.
GTCCTGGATGAGGGGAAAACTGTGCATACAGCCTACTTGGACATGGCCAAGGCTTTTGACACTATTCCCACTCATGCATTATTGACAAACTCACCCAGCTAATTATCAACCCTTACATCGTTAGGTGGGTCCTTAACAGACTTACTGATAGAACCCATACAGTCAAAGTAGGGGAATCCACTTCCAAAAGCAGACCTGTAACCAGTGGTGTTCCACAGGAATCAGTCCTGGAACCTCTACTATTCAGAATCTATTTCTCCGAAGTACAAGTAAAAAAGTACAGTTGTGTACCTACCATAAATGTAGATGTTTGAGTGTATTCGCTGTTGCAGTCATTACTCTTGGATTATCCTGCTGGCAGGCTACCCTCAGTCGGCCAGAATTCCAAAATCTAGGTCCAGCGTTGGTTGCTGTCGCCTCTTCCCTGACGTCAGTGCGCCAGGGGTAGCCGACGCCATTTTCTTCAGTTTTTTTTGCCCCAGATGTCAGGTGCCCCCAAACTGGTAGGCTGCAAAATATGCCAATAAAAATGCATGCACAAAAATAACATTTCCTTCATCTACAAGCAAATACACCAAATAGGTTGTATAGGACAGAAAAGTGCAGGTAAGTCCCAGCAAAGAAAAGGGGGATGGTGGATGGGTAACGTGGACTGCAACAGTGAATACACTCGAACATCTACATTTATGGTAGGTACACAACTGTACTATGTTCGTCGTGTTTCACTGTTGCAGTCATTACTCTTGGGTTGAATCCCAAAGCTAAGGAAGGGTGGCTGGGCTAAATAGGATTAGGAGAGGCTATAAGGCCCTGCAGAATTGCAGTGGCAAAGCCTGCTCTGGATTTAGAGTGCAGAAGTAAGTGGTAGTGCTTTGTGAAGGTGTGCACTGAACTCAAATTGCAGCCTCTAAGATATCTTTGGTTGGTACTCCTCTGAGGAAGGCTGCTGAAGTGGCTGCTGCTCTTGTGGAATGAGGCCTAATGCCCTTAGGCACTGATTTGCCATGTTGAAAATAACAGAAACGGATGCAATGGCCTATCCATTTTGAAATAGTCTGTTTTGAGATGGCCTTTCCTTGTGATCCTGCAGCATATGACACTAAAAGTTGCTCAGTCTTTCTGAAAGCTTTAGTTCTGTCCAAGTAGAATCGTAACTGCCTGTGTATGTCCAAAGAATGCAGAATTTTCTCACCCTTGTTCTGTGGAGTAGGATAAAAGGTTGGCAAGTGAATGGTTTGGTTAAGGGCCACACTGGACACCACCTTACGCATAAATGTAGGGTTTGTTCTCAGAGAAACCCTGTCTGGATGAAAAATGATGAAAGGTTCCACAGCCATGAGTGCTTGTAACTCTGAGACTCGCCTTGCCGAGGTTATTGCTAGGAGCAGAGCTGTTTTCCAGGATAAGAATTTTATATCTGCTGTTGATGCTGGCTCGAAAGGAGGCAGTGTGAGTTTTTCCAAAACATAATTGAGGTCCCAGGCCGGAATTGGTGCTCTCCTTGGAGGCCTAATGTTTTTGGCCCCTCTGAGGTACTGCCTAATTAAAGGATGAGAAAAGATAGGAGGTTCCGTATTGTAATGGGCTGAAATGGCAGACGTATGAATCTTAATTGACGAGAAGGAAAGGTCTTTGTTCAGCATCTCAGGTAGGTATTGTAAAATCTGAGGGATATTTGGTACACACGTGTCAATGCCTTGTTCCTGGTTCCAAGCACAGAATCTCTTCCATTTTTCTGCATAAGATTTTCTGGTGCTGGGCCTCCTGGCCTCCAAAATAACATCCATAACAGCTTTTGAAAGTGGAGTGTTCTGAATGGCTACATTATCCGCCATGCTGCCAGATTTAAGGTCCTGAGTTGGCTGTGCAGGATCTGATTGTTTTGTTGGGTCAGCAAGTGAGACGTTTGAGGCAATATCCATGCTGGACCTTGAGACAAGCTCTTTAGGATTGGGTACCAGTGCTGGCATAGCCAGTCTGGTGCAATCAGTATAATTTTTGGCTTCTCTTGTCTGACCTTTAGGAGTACCCTGGGAAGGAGAGGCAGTGGGGGAAAAGCATATACCGTTAGATTTTTCCAGCTGAAGGATAGGGCGTCCACTTTCCATGCTTGCTTGTGATAAATCCTTGTGGAAAATCTCTGCAATTGGCAGTTGTGAGGGGAGGCAAATAGATCTGTGTCTGGGCATCCCCATTTCCTTATTATCATGCTGAAGACTTGTGGATTCAGTTTCCATTCATGGGGATCCATGAGGTTTCTGCTTAGTTCGTCTGCCAGAGCATTTGTTTTTTCCTGGCAGGAATTGCGCTTGCAGGTGAATTTGAAAAGCCAATGCTGTGTCCCATAAGGTCATTGCTTGTCTGCAGAGGGGGTAGGAATGTGTACCTCCCTGCTTGTTTATGTACCACATGACCGTAGTGTTGTCTGTCTTTATCAGTAACTGTCTTGGATGAAGCAGGTCCTTGAAAGCTGTCAGGGCATTTTGAACAGCTAGCATCTCTTTTTGATTGATGTGAAGATGCATCTGGTTTGCAGGCCATGGGCCCTGAACACATTTTCCTGCCATATGGGCTCCCCAGGCACAATCTGATGCATCCGTTGTCAGTGTCTGTCCGGCTGTGGGTAAACTGAATGGCAGACCCTTGTGTGGTGACAGGCTTCTGCCCACCATTGAAACTCCTGTTGCAGGCAGGGAATGAGTGCAATTACTGTCTCCAGGCTGTGGCAATGCTGAGTCCAAACACTTTTTTAGATACCACTGTAGTTTCCTCATATGCAGTCTGGCATATGGAATTAGTAGAATGCAGGATGCCATGAAACCCCAAGGCCTGCAGGATTTTCCTTGCAGATAGGTGGTTTTTGTTGCCAATTTCTTGAAGTAAGAAGTCAGTTGCTTTTGTTTGTCTGGCGTGAGATAAGCCATCTGGGCAGTTGTATTTAAGCTTGCACCCAGGAATATTATCTCTTGAGAGGGCACTAGTTTTGATTTCTTTTTGTTTACTGTGTAACCTAAGCCAATTAGTAATCTTTTTACAAACGCCAGATGCTGTAGAAGAATGTCTTTGTTCTCTGCTTGAATTAGGCAGTCGTCCAAGCAGGGATATATTTGAATTCCTTTTTGTCTGCAAAACGCAATTACTGGTGCCAGGCATTTTGTGAAGACCCTGGGCGCAGTAGATAAGCCAAAGGGCAGTGCAGAGAACTGGTAATGTATTGAGCCAGATATGAATCTGAGGTATCTTCTGCAAGATTGATTGGGACATGCAGGTATGCCTCTTTTAGGTCCACAGTTACGAGCCAAGCCTTTTTGCCCAGCATGGGCAGTAGTTGCTGTAGAGTCAACATCTTGAATTTTGGAACTTCCAGAAATGTATTTAGTATAGACAGGTCCAGTATTGGTCTCCAGGTTTTGTCCTTTCTGGGTACTAGGAAAAGTCTGGAGTAAAATCCTTGCCCCTGCTCTTGTTGTGGTACTCGCTGAATGGCCCTCATGTCCATGAGGGCTGTAATTTGTTTTTGTGCCTCTGCCCATTGATTGTGTGGCAGGTCTGGCATACCTTTTGACCTTGGTAGAGTGTGAAAATGGAGCCTGTAGCCTTGGGACACTATGTTCAGGACCCATTTGTCTTGGTTAACCATTTGCCAATTTGATGAAAAAAGTGCTAGTTTTCCCCCTAAGGGGGCTGCCAATAGTGAAGTGCTTGGTACTGGTAGAGGAAAGTCATTGGGATTGTTTCCTATAAGGTTGTGATTTGTCTTCTCCACTTTTGGAGGTAGGAGCACCCCATTGTTTAGGCCTGTATGAGCCTTGGGGCTCAGATCTGCCTCTGGGGCGCCTGTATCTGCTTCTTCGTGGTCTGTCTGACACTGGAAAGGACTAATTTTTGGAAGGCCAGTTCCTGCTAAACCTGGGTGGCTGTACCTGTAGGAAATCCTTGACAGTCTGCATGGATTTTGCTTTATCCTCCATTTTTTTCAACACCTCTTCTGCTTTAGTACCAAACAAAGTATCATGCTGTAATGGTGCATCTAATAATTTTGCTTTAACATGATCAGGCAGAGTCTGTTCCTTTAACCAAGCATGCCTTCTAATAACAGAACTTGTAACAGCGGCCCTGCAAGACGCCTCCAGTGAATCATAACCACATTGCAAAGTATGCTTTCCCACTTGTTCAGCTGCATGCAATAAATCCTGCAATTCCTTATTCTCTGAACATTCAGTATTTGTCAACAATTTCTGTTTAAGCAGTGACATTAAATATTGCTGATATTTAAGCATATGAAACTGACAATTTAAAGCCCTTACAGCCAGGGTAGCAGAAGTGTACACTTTTTTCCCCCGTCTGTCTAGAGCCTCGGAATCTCTATCAGAGGGGACAGAGTTTTTTGCAGTGGAAGCCTTAACCCCCTTGGGACCCTGAGATATAGTTTCTGGGTCAGCAGCGGGGTTTTTATATAGGAATTTATGAGAATCCGGGACCCTGTAGTATCTGTCTGGCTTAGCAGGTGCAGGGGGGTAAAGAGTCTGGGGAAAAGCCGGACTCTGAAAATACATCATCTACAATATCAAAAACAGGTGGAATAGCAAGGGGTCTGTGCTGAGGAAGTAGCAGAAAGTCTCTGAGCCTTTTCTTAGATACAGAATAATCTTGGCTCTCCCAGTTGAAATGCTCCCTCATGGTATGCAGGGTTTTCCCAAAAGAATAATCCTCAGGAGGAGAGGCTGAAGGAATGGATTCTTCAGCATCAGAATCCTCATAGGGAAGCATGGAGTAATCCTGTTCAGAAGAGGAATCAGAGGAAATAGAAACCTGATCAGAAGAATCATACTCTGTCTCTTGCCTAGGCCTCTTATCAGGAGGGGGATGGGAGCCCCTGATCAAAGTAATTAGGTCTTCGGCCATTTTGAGCATCTGTTTTTTAGGCATGGAAGTCTGAGTAGGAGAATGCTGTACTTGTTTCTTTTTCTTTAGTGCTGCTTTAGTCTTTGAAGCTGAAGATGGCTTAATATATAGTTGTGTAGGTCTGAAGACACCCTCAGAAGCCGATGCCTGCTCAGTGGCTCCGGACCCATCTGAGGGAATGATTTCCGAGTGTCCAATACCTTGATTATCCAGAGGGCCAGTCAGTTCCACGTGGGAGTCGGAAGCGGCCTGTGGCTCTGAGGTAGCGGGCGCCAGGGACTGCGAAAGCGCCTCACTGAGAACCGGTGAACCGGCGACTGGCCTAGTAGAGGCTTCGTCGTCGGTTTTGGACCTCGGATGCCTATCCTTTTCTTTGTCCTTGCGTTTTTTGTAAACTCCGGTTGTCGGCTGGTCCGACGGCATTATATAATTAAATCTTCGGCCAAAGTAATGAAATGCAAAATCGAACCGACGCTTGATAGTGCGTTGGTTAAATCTCGCACAAAACCGACAACTAGCAACGTTGTAATCAGGGCCTAGGCAAGGAATACAGTAAGAGTGAAAATCCTTATGAGGTATTTGCTTCCCACAAGAAATACAATTGTTAACTTTTTCTGACATCGGTCTGGAGCAAGAAAAAAGTTTCCCCAATGGGGTACTTAGCTTTAATGAAGACTTCGGTTCTGAAATTTGGATTTGAAAATTTCAGGAATCGGCTGACCGGCACTTGCGAACAGCTTTTGCTTCGGGCACCGCGTGGCAAGATAGACTGGAGAAAATGGCGTCGGCTGCATCTTTTATACCCCTGGCGCACTAGCGTCAGGGAAGAGGTGACAGCAACCGACGCCGGACCTAGACTTTGGAATTCTGGCCGACTGAGGGTAGCCTGCCAGCAGGATAACCCAAGAGTAATGACTGCAACAGTGAAATACTATGAACATCTAAAGATCTGTGGCTGACAAAGTTTGCTGATGACTGCAAACTGGAAGCAGTCATACAATCTCCAAATGATGTCATCATCCTACAACAGGGTCTTATGCAAAAAGATGATTGGTGCAGAAATCATGGCTTTAAACTCGATGCAAAAAAAATTTATCATCATCCTTTTTAGTAAGTGCGATGTTCCAGGTAACTACCACCTCAATAGAAATACCCTCAAAAAGTGGTGAGAGACCTGGGCACACAGGGTGACACAGTAACCTTATCTGTGATCACCATGTCTCTACAGTGGTAAGAGGGGCATTCTATAATACTCATCTCATAAGTAAGGGCATTGTCTCCAGGAAAAAAAGAAGTTATAATCTCCCTGTACTCTTCCCTTATCAGGCCAATAACTGAGTATAACGCCCCTTTTGGTATGTACCTTTCCAAGAACCTGCAGCAATTAGAGAGACCATAAATGTTCCTCAGGAGGAGGATTCAAGGTCTTCAGCATCTGTCCTATGTGGACTGACTGAAATCACTGTCACTTTACCCAGTTTCATATGAATTACTCAGAGGCGATCTTTGACTTGCGCATGAGGTACTCTCTGACTCTGCTTTATTGGAAATGCTGCACATCCGTAAGTCCAATGGCTCACGGGTTACTCTCTCTAAAGACCTTAACTTGATATATGACATTAACAGAACCTTCTGCAGGGACAGATTTGTCTCCCATAGGGTACTACACCTGTGGAACAGACTCCCAATCCAAGTAAAGCAAAGCACCTCTCTGGCTCTCTTCAAGCACAATCTGGATGACTGGATGGGTAGCCATAAATTCACCCCGGGAGTTCCACCTGTCTCCCCCTTGGACAGGGGCATCAGAATGCTGATGGCGGAAACAAGGGCAGAACTTGGCTAGGCTTGTAAGGGCCCTAGGGCCATTAGACTAGTAATGTCCTATGACCTATCAAAAAAGAGTAGAGGAAGTCTGCAGACATCCTGACCAAATTTTCCCTAGTCAATATGAATACCACTTTGGTTTTTCCCAAAAAGAGTTTACTGGCCTAGTGGGACTAACTTGGTCCACAAACTGTATTAAGTAAGTAACTAAACAAATAAATATAAACAAAATTCAATATAGAATGCAAAACAGAATAAGCCAAAAACATTTTCCCCAAAATCACACACCACTCTGAAAGCTGCCTCGATGTGCTAAGTACAGTGATGTGGTAGAAATAAAAATTAACAAAGGCATAAGTTGCTCTCCCTTTTCTAGCTATCATCCCATCGATATCCTCATCATGGCACGGAATCAGACCACTATAGGGAGGCCAAAAGCTCAGAAAACTGGGCTATCTAGGCAGATATTTGCTTGTAGTTAATCCCCATCTGGCCTGACTTCCAGAACTCTGGGCATCCCACTGAAATCCTCAGCACAAGGAGTGGACCAGTTGACTGAGGATGTCCAAAGTTCTGCAGTTCAGGTCAGAGGGGTAGATGATTGTCTTCAGCTAATTCTCATTTGTGATGAAAGAAACTAAAGCACTGATTCTCCATGACGAATGTCTATCAAGTGAAGAATCACATAGAAATGGCTGCAATGAATGCTATGAGGACTTTTCATCTCATACTATTTATTGTAGGGACGCACTGTCTCACCAGCTCAGATGTTAATGGACAGAAGGTTGAAAAGCAGGTTATTTAATGCAGCTACATTACAAATGCCTGAAAATCTACATAAAGTAAAGGAAAAATGAATATTAATCATCAGAGACAGAAATACTACGATACAAAATGCAGAAGACAGGTCTATGTTTGCCCATTGAAAAAAAAAATACAGCAAATGGCTAATAATGAACCATTAAACAGCGAAAGTTTAATCTACTGAAAAAGCTTAACAGTGAAAAATAATTATCGAATGGCCATACATCGTGAACGTAACCAGCCAAGGTGGGAGGCTCTGCCCCCCCCATCCCCCAACTATATATATCAACTTTAAGATCGCACTACAGTGGGGAATATGGCAAATTTAAAAAAGGTTTCCTTTACTTACCTTATGCATTGTGGTACTTCATAGCTGTTGGTCAGCTATGACCACTTGATGAATTATTGTTCACTGTTCAGCTTTTTTAGTAAGTTAAATTTTCACTGCTTAACATTCGATTAACCATTCACTCTAATTTTATTTCAGTGCGTGAACACAGACCCATAGAAAACTATCACACTTATGGTGTTGATACAGAAAGAATAGAAAAGCCATGGGAACTTTTGCAACCTGAAGTTGAAGTAGCTGGTAAAGCAGTCAAAAGGTAGACAAACTGTGATTCTTTGTTGTCTGGGGGGGGGGGGGGGGTTGTAATAACTATGTAAACTGTAATACCTATTTAAGATAAATATGCTGAAGCTGAAGTTCCAAGGGCTAGACCACCCATAAGCATCCCAATCAATCCTACTGCAATAAAACAGAAACCATGTAAAAGCTGACAGTTAATAGGTGCAGACACACTATCGATGATGTGACTCCAGGAAAAAATTGCAGTGCATCAAGAACTGTCCCAAAAGGACAAACAGATGTCCAGCGTAAACATTCCTGGTGAAACTCCCATATGATAGAGCAGGGGTAGGCAGCCCACAGGAAAAGGAATAGATCAGCACATTTTTTTCGCACTGCACTGGATACCAGTGGAGCACAGCATTTTGGTCAGTGACATCATAGCCTTACTTTTTTTTTTTTACTTTATTTTATTGACAGGATTTATTGCAAACCTCAGCATGGCTTTTGTAATATAGTTTTAATAGCATCAACTGTTCTTAAAATATATGCTGATTGCCCTTCATTTCTGGAAAAGGCTCAGGATTTTAATGATGTACATAAGCAGCTAAATGCATACTTTACCACAGCTGCTAACTAGATACAAATGTGGTAAATTTGATACTATTTGTCAGTAATACTGTGATAAACAAATAAGGTGGTACATTCATCTGTTCATTCTCTGCTTACCAGCTTAAGCCAATTCAGCTTTGTGTTTGTGTGTGTGTATGGTGTTAGTGGTGGGGTACAAGTGTATCCTGGCATTCAAATGAAGCAAGGTACAGAAGCAAATGCTAGATAGGACACCAGTCTATCACAGCTCAAACACACACAGGCAATTTAGAAGACCAGCTATTCTCCTATGACACGTCTTTGAGATTTAGGAGGAAACTGGAATAAAACCAGTGCAGCACAAGGAGGATATGCAGGTTCTTCAAAGATGGCTCCCATCAATCTGTGTGAGCCAGTAGCACCAATCGCTGTACTCCATGTCATCCTTAGTACAGTACAGCTTAAAATTCTTCAAATGATAGTTATGAATTATATCACATGAATGAACAGTATGCTCTACCAGTAAGTTCAATAAGCTCAAAGTGAAATACAGCACCAAAAATTACACTACTGGTTTTGCCCAGAGGGGCTCTCCCTTTTAATTAATGAACAAACACAATGATATCATTGAATTGCAGAACACTGAACTCAAAATTCTGAAACTGCAAAATATCGACAAATGCTGTAGCTGTTTGCCCAAGATCCCAGGACAGCAGGGAATTGGGTTTTGCTCTTTCCCAGGTGTAGTGTGAACTTGGAGTTGGTATGTATAATTAACAAGGAGTGGGGGGTGCAGGGGGGGGCTTCCCCCCACATGATAGTTCTTTTAGATCTGTTTTTCACATTGTTGATGTCTTGCAGTTTTGAATTTTTGAGTTTTATTTTCTGCAGTTCGATGATTTGTGCACTTGGTGATTTAAAATAGATCTATCCAGAGTACAGAAGAAAAAAGCATTTTCAACAGATCACTCAACACAGAAGTCATTAAAATATGTAATTCTAATGCAAAAATACCAAGTACTACTAACAAGTCTAGTTTTACTCTTTCTGTGCTCAACTATATATACAGTACAGATAAACACAACCCCCATTTGTCATAAAACTTAAAACAATAAGGATGTTCTGCTCCTCCAGCAACTAAAACAAATATGCTCATCTAAGAAGTCATGAGGAAGGGAATACAGCTAGCTGCCTTGCAGTAAATGGCAAATAAGAAGAGCAACTAATAAGATGTTTTTATAAACAGTGGTGAAAGAAAGCAGCAAATTCAGAAAATGTGCATATCAGTCCTAGAACACCCACTTCATCCTGCAATAATCTGGGCACAATCACTTAACTGCTCATTAATAATCAATCTTGCTTGATATAGATACATTGTTTAGGAAGAGTTTCCAAGATGAAAAAAAGGAATTCTGCTTCTGACTAGTATTCATGTTCAGGAACTATATTTTATTCTAAAAAATAAGTTAAAGTCTTGACAACAATTTTCACGTTGTACTATAATATCTGCATTTTAATAGATATACATTGGATAAAAAAGTGTAGACACCACTATTAAAATCCCAGGTTTTTGTGATATAAAAACAAGACCACAATAAATCATTTCAAAACTTTCCCACCTTTAATGTGACCTATAACCTGTACAATTCAACTGAAAAACAAACAAATCTGTTAGGGGGAAAATATAAAAAATAAAAAACGTACAATAAGCTGGTTGCATAAGTGTGCATACTCAAACGAATACTTCGTTGAAACACCTTTTAATTTAATTACAGCATTCAGCCTTTTTGGGTAGGAGTCTATCAACATGGCACATTTTGACTTGGCAAGATTTGCCCACTCTTCCTTGCAAAAGCGCTCCAAATATGTCAGATTGCGAAGGCATCTCTTGTGCAAAGCCCTTTTCAGGTCACCCCACAGATTTTCTATTGGATTTAGGTCTGGGCTCTGGCTGGGCCATTCCAAAACTTTAATTTTCTTCTGATGAAGCCATTCTTTTGTTGATTTGGATGTATGCTTGTGGTCATTGTCGTGTTGAAAGGTCAAATTCCTCCTCATCTTCAGCTATCTAGCAGACGCCTGAAAGTTTTGGGCCAAAAGTGACTGGTATTTGGAACTGTTCATAATTCCCTCCACCTTGACTAAAGCCCCTGTTCCAGCTGAAGAAAAGCAACCCCAAAGCATTATACCGCCACCACCATGCTTCACAGTGGGGATATTCTTTTGGTGATGCGAAGTGTTGTTTTTGCGCCAAATATACCTTTTGGAATTGTGGCCAAAAAATTCAACCTTAGTCTCATCAGACCATAACACATTCTTCCACATGCTTTTGGGAGACGATGTATTGTCTTGCAAATTTTCGCCGGGGCCTGGATATTTTTCTGTGTAAGAAAAGGCTTCTGTCTTGCAACCCTACCCCATAGCCCAGACATATGGAGAATACGGGAGATTATTGTCACATGTAGTACACAATCAGTACTTGCCAGAAATTCCTGCAGCTCCTTCGGTGTTGCTGCAGTTCACTTGGCAGCCTCCCTGACCATTTTTTTTCTTCTTTTCATCAATTCTGGAGGGACGTCCAGTTCTTTGCAACATCACTGTTGTCCTACATTTTCTCCACTTTTTGATGACTGTCTTCGCTGTGTTCCATGGTATATCCAATGCTTTGGAAATGTTTTTGTACCCTTCTCCTGACTGATATCTTTCAACAATGAGATCCCTTTGATGCTTTGTAAGCTCTCTGCAAACCATGGCTTTTGCTGTAGCAGGCAACTGGGTAAATGTCAGGAAAATCCTACTAGGACAGCTGAACTTTATCTGGGGTTAATCAGAGTCTCTCTAACTGATGGTAGGGTGTGTACCCAAGAAGACAGAATGCTGTACAAAGTATCAGTTTAAGGATATGCACACTTGTGTAACCAGCTTATTGTACGTTTTTTATTTTATATATCTTCCCCTAACAGATTTGTTTGTTTTTCAATTGAATTGTACCGGTTATAGGTCACATTAAAGGTGGGAAAAGTTTTGAAATGATTTATTGTGGTCTCATTTTTTTATATCACAAAAACCTGGTATTTTAACAGGGGTGTGTACACATTTTATCTAGATATCATAGTATCAGTTTTTTTCAAATACCTCAGGGGAATAAACAGAGCCTAGAATGAAGCATGACAAAGTAGGTTATATGATTGCTTACATTACTATGTAAAAAGGCTTCCAATTAACTGCTAGTGGAACAACACAGCTGTTTTTTTTCCCCAGAAATGGTCTGCAGCTTGCACACAGGTGACTACCTTTGTGGCTCTCTCTTTTACTTCAGCATATAATTACTGGTTCCATTAATATGGCAATAATGTTCAAGGGAAATTCATGAAATATTCAGCTGATGAGTCAGTTATGACACTGTACTCGGTCATTATTAGTCCAACTCATTGAAATCCTGCATGCTCCTGGGGTGGGAACAGGACAGAAATTCCTAGCTAGAACAACGTTCATGTCCTCAACACTCACCGGCTGGACTCAGTCAAAAGTTAATAGGCACTTCACATCTACTGAAAATCAATCTGAAAGCATTTCTGAAGACATACAACTAACGGGAGAAAGACAATATTAAATAAGACCTTCCACCCCCCCACCCCCAAACTACAGAATGAGCACTGTGAAATCATTTGTCAATCTGTAAACTAATAAAAGGTATAGTTTTCTTCTCAGTTACATGAAACATGAATGCCAACTAGATACACTCAAAAAGTATCAATTACCTTTTGTTCCATTGGGGAAAACTGCTGAACTTACTGCTATGTGTCCCTTAAGAACATAAGTAAAGCATTCCTGAAAAAAGAAAATGTAGGTAAAAGTCAAAACAACATCAAAAAAGAAACAGCATAAGATGCATGTTTTACTATTCACTTTACAGAACCAGCAGCATATGTTAGGTTTTAAAATTGTGTTTGGTCTTTCACAGCTAACCACACAGATCTGCACCCCACATGTTAAGTGGAATACCTGTTTTATAAGTAAAGCTGCTAAATAACAAATGTGCTTCACTAATTTTTGTAAGGCTTCATAATTATTTAACAAACTAAGCTCCTTGGAACAAAGGTCCCTTTCCCTCTAAGAATCAGTACTGTTTCTGGGTTGTATTTGTTATAGGATCATAGGGAACATAAGTTAACTGAGCCCATCGCCCATTTACATCTTGCCAATACTGTCCCTTTAAGCCTTACCTCCTTTTTCAAGAAGGTTTAGGCCAGTCAAGCCATGGTGAATTTATGAATTCCCATCCAGTCATCGAGTTCCAGTTTGAATTAATACAATGTACTGCATTGCTTGATTTGCAGGTGAAGACTATTCCAAAGGTGAGGAAGGTGTTGTTTAACAAATCTTTCTTTGCACCTTATTTTATTTGCCGATGCAGGTTTAGATCTCCGGCCCCAGTACTTGTGGGATTGTTTCATTTATGGAGGTACAAGAGATCCTGGACTATTGGGTTCCTGATGGCATGAAAAGCAAAGTAGAAATTACCCCTCAGGAGTCTATAGATACTGAAAAAGGGGCAGTGACTCCAGTCTTTTTTGCTAGCTCAGGGTTTTTGAACCAGTGATCTTTTTACCTGGGAAACTTTGAGATCTTTCAAGTTGTCTGGTATGTCTACTCATGTACATCCCGAAGAGTGCACTGCATTCAATGAGTGGCTTAATCAATTCAGAATAGAAGAGGGCAATGAATTCTGTACACCTGGATGATATTACTTTTATGATCAGCTGTGCTAAGCAAAAGGACTTCCTGACCACTGTCACAGCATGACGGAGAGGGAATTATCAGTCAATGTTACAGGGTCTTTAGCTAAATTTGCATTTTGAAGGAAGGGTTGTCTATTGAAAGTGATCATTTTTTTTACTTTTTTGCATTTAATTTGAGCCCGTTACATGTACACCAGGTATTAAGAAGTGTAAGCTGCTGGTGCGGGGCCTGGGCATCAGAGGGGGACTTGAGAATGACACACAGTTTGCAGTCATCTGCAAACTTGGTTAACAACAGATCTTGGTTTTTGATCCACATAGCAGATCCAAACAACAGAAGACACAGTACTGAACCCTGCGTGACACCACTAGCTGTCTGCCCATGCTGTACACAAGTGCAGCTTTCTGAAGCCTTTGGATAAAGACAATAACAAGCAGCACTCAGCACTATATACACAAGTCAACAAAAATGAAAGCACTAATGAAAAAACTAGGACTTCAGACAATAATGCCAACTCCCCAGAAATAGCAACAAATTATTTCCTACCACTAAAAATGACTTAGCAACAAAACACTTTTACAACTCTGAGGGACACTTAATAGCACGTTAAGCAGACATGTGACTATAAATACAGCAGTAGATTAGCTAACTATATAGAAAAAATGGAACTTGTGGGAACAATACATACAGAGAAGGAATGAGGTCTAAAAGAAGGCACGATTTAAATAAGCGATGTAAAGTTTGACTGACAATGATTGGGTAGATTATAAGTGAGGTATAATGCCTGCAACTAAGATTATGTCAATATGGTTTGTTTTCATTTATATAAAGGGATGAGTGCCTATGTCATAAGTGATAATTTAATAAAGATGTTTCTTGTTTAAAAAAAAATGTCTGGAAAATGCAGTAAAAGTTTAAAAAATATAACGTTTTATGTAGAAAACTGTAGGTGACAATAAGTGCAGATGAAAACAAGCACTTGTCAGCCTTTCTGATATAAAATTGAGTTAAAATGATAATTATAGCTGTTTGACTCTCTCCATCTGTGGACAGAACTGCAACTTTTTGTCACTGCTGTCATGTGCATTTATTTTTCTACAAACTAAAAAATAAAGATCTGGAGGGATAAACAGTCATGAAAAGATGCAGCAAATCAAGAAAAGCAAATGCTTGTGAATGCACTGGGACAACTACCACAAGATTCCCAGCTTAGAAGCCCAACTCATGAAGTACTGAGTGCCAAGAAAGGCTTAATTCATGGAACCATAATCAACTGGCTGCACCAGGTATATGGAAGGAGACGACAACTGTCTACATAGACGGAGAATGTCTATAACTGTACAGACTAATTCAATCTACTGGAAAGCTTCTCAGCAGTCTTAGTAACATATGAGACTTCAAAAGAAGCTCCCTTGGGAATCACAGAACATGGAGACTCATTTTATAATTTGCTTTATTATTATTATTAATATTATTATTATTATTATTATTATTATTATTATTATTATTATGCCTTCACTGTGTGAACACACCAGCTGCAAGGACTGAACTTATTGCACTACTAATGATGGCACTGTGAACCTGATTTGGCAGACACCCGGCTATATGGTTTTATCTGCACAAAGAATTCAAACACAGCAGCGACTGATATGATCAGATACTTGTAGGCGTAGATTCACTTGAGTGTTGTAAATCAGGTCTAAAAAAAAGTTACAGGCTTATATTTTACTGCAAAAATATATACAGATGCAATAATAGTTTTGGTACCTTTTCTTACACTCCCCTAAAATATTTCTGTGCCTTGCTTGCTTCTAGAGATTTGGGGGAAGAGTAGCTTTAAGTTAGAATAGAGTCTTCCTTTCAACCTCTGTGTTGAGAAGTGGGAGACACCAGAATAATGTGGGGGTCCTTGAGCATAAAGCATTGATTCTTCAATGTACCCTTTGTTATCTTACTGTGAAACTACATGTGAAGCACAGCCAACAGATGCCGACACAGAGATCAAGCCTCACTTCCAGTTCAAAGGATTCTTTCATAACTACTCCAAAACTAGTTTCCAAAAATAGTGTTTACAAAGTCAAATAAAAACACCCTAGAACAGTTTTCAGCGTGGTGCCACACTCTCCCATCATACAAACCTTCACCATTACTAGGAGTCTGCACTATGTTTCTGATACAGAATCCATTTGTAAATAAAGTGTTTTCTAAAATTTTGACTGAAATAAAAAAAAGAGTTATGTACTTACCATAACTTGGAATCTGTGCTATCCAGTGTCATTATTCATCACAGATGGGTCCTGGATCCGACCTCGGATCCGAGCCGGCATCTGATGGACAGATCAAAAGCTCAAGCTCCTACCCTTCCCATAATCCCCTGCTGACCTGTAACCCTCAGATCGAGTTTGCTGGATAAAGAAAAGGCAGCACCGTCTTCCCAGGAGACTAAACTACCCCAATAAAAAACATCACTCTAGCTCTACTAGATCCCCAGAAGGAAGAGGGAAGGAGGGTGGGAATGCGACGAATAATGACACTGGATAGCACAGATTCCAAGTTATGGTAAGTACATAACTCTTTATCTAATGCTATCCATGTTATTATTCATTAGGGATGGGCCAGAGTCCCCAGCTACTATGAATCCTGGGTGGGTGGCCTGAGGGAAGGATATGCCAGAGCACATTGGAACCAAAGGAAACCCTGTTCCTAGACACTAGGTCTAACTTACAGTGCGAAACAAAGGTGTATGGATTAGACCAAGTAGCAGCAGTTCAAATCTCATCCAAAGAAAGTTTAGCCAAGAAGGTCAAAGACGTAGCCACAGACCTAGCAGAGTGGGCTTTGACTGGTATGGATAGCTCCATATGCCTGCTATCATAAATGTAGGAAATACAGCTAGCAATCCATCTGGAAATCATTACCTTAGAAACTGGCACACCTTTTCTGGCCTGAGAGAATGTCACGAAAACTGGTCCAATTTCCGAAATTTCTCAGTCCTCTTAAGATAAAAACGTAGTTGCCTACAGATAAGTATATTCCCCTTTATTAGAATAATTAGTGAAGAAAACTGGTAGCTGGATAAATTGGCTGAGGTTAGCTTCAGAAGCCACTTTCGGGACAAATAAAGGATTTGTCCTGAGGGATCCCCTATCCTTGTGAAAGACCATAAAAGAGGGCTTAAAGCTGAGAACCTGCAACTCAGAAGCATTCTTGGCAGAAGTAATGACCACTAAAGAATGCCATCTGCCAAGACAGAAACAAACTCACAAGATGCAGCCAGTCCAATGAGCTTTTGTGTCAAAGACTGCAACACCAGAGTTGAATGCATGGTGGGAAGGATCTTTGATAGGAGGTCTAAGAAGAAAGATTCCTTTGAGAAAGACTTTATGTAGTTTAGAAAAAAAAGAGGGACTCTCATTCAAACGGAAATCAGAGATGGCTGCTAACTGGAGCTTAATCGTGGAGAAACTAGCACCTTCCTGAAAGAGACAGGAATCGGGGCTGAAAAGGGATCCAAATTACGCTGTCTGGACAAACAAAAAATCATTTTCATTTACTGGAATACACCTTCTTCGCAGATGGCTTCTGAGATGCCAAGACAATATTTCTCACCAGAGAGGGGAGCCTGGACTGCAAAAGGATCACTGGAACTGGAGGAACCAAGTGGTTAGACGAAGAGTCTGGAGGTTGGGAAGGGGAAATCCCCCAGGGGTGGGAAATAAGATCTGGAACAAGATCCAATATCCAAGGAGGATATTTCAGATGAGGCCAAAGAAGGGAGAACCACGCCTGATGAGGCCAAAAGGGGGCAATGAGAATGAGAGGGGTCTTCAGGTGATGAGCGTTCTGCAAGACCTTGGGAATTAGAGGAGTAGGGGGTAAGCATAGAGGAGTCCCAATGGCCAATCATGAACCAGAGCATCCCTGGCTGACTCCCTCATTGGGGGGATCAGGGCAAAGTAGTTGCTGCATTTGTGGTTGACTGGGGAGGCAAAGAGATTGCAGCATTGTTGACCCCAATGGTTGAATATCTGAAGTGCCACTGATAGATTCAGGGACCATTCATGGAGACTCAAGACAGACCTGCTGAGTTTGTCAGCTAGCATGCTGGAACTGCCAGGAATGTGAGATGCAAGAAGAAAGCTCCTAGAAGACATCACCCATTCCCACACTCTCATGGCCTCTCTGCACAGGGGATAAGACCATGTGTGCCCCCCCCCCGGCTTGCTGATGTACCGGACAACCGCCATGTTGTCCATCTGAACTGTTACAGTCACGAGAGGGACACACTCCTGAAAGACTTGCAATGTTCGAAGGCATCTCCAGGACATTTAAGTCCAATTTGGTCTCTGTGGGGGACCGCGTGCCTTAAACCGCCCTGCCCTGAAAATGCCCCCTCCCACCCCAACAGGGAGGCATCTGTGTTCACTGTGGCATTGGGCAGGGAAGACAAAAGGGTCTGCCTGGTGTTAGGTCCTGAGACTGAAGCCACCAAGCAAGGTGATTTCTGCACACAAGTTATCCTGAAAGGCATGGACATGGAATGAACCTGAGCGGACCACTGAAGTGCCAGAGTCCACTGCAGAAACTGCATGAGATACCTGGCAAGTGGCACTAATTGGATGGCATCTGCCATCAAACCTAATGCATGTAGAATTAGATAGGCTGATCCCGAATAAGATGTACTGTGCATGGGGGTAGTGCTGCAATCTCCAACAATATGTCCAGTTGAACCCCAATAGACTCTAGGTTTTGGCATGGAGAAAGATTGGATTTGGGCAGGTGAACTGTGATGCCAAGATCCTGAAAGAGGCTGAGGGTATGACTAGTGGCCACTGACAGTTGATGCCTCGCAGGGGCCGTGAGGAGCCAATCGTCCACGTACGGAAAGACCTGGAATCCTTGCAGACGGAGATGAATTGACAGCACTGCCATGCATTTGGTAAACACCCAAGAGGCTGTGGTGAGTCCATAGGGCAGGGCTCTGAACTGATAGTGATTGGCCCCTAACCGAAAGCGCAGGTGTCTCCTGGAGCATCTGTCGATCTTGATATGATAGTATGCATCCTTGAGATCCACTGAGTACATCCAATCATCCTTGCACAACAGAGGCACAATGGACTGAAAAGTGACCATCCGGAACTTGGACTTCCAGACTGAGAGATTCAGTTCGCTGAGGTCTAAAATTGGACGCAGGTCCCTGGTCTTTTTTGGCACCAAAAAGAAGCGAGAGTAAGTTCCAGACCCCCGTTGTCCTGTTGGGACTCTTGGATGGTTCTTTTTATAAGAAGATCTTGAACCCTCAAGATGGGCCAAGTCTCTTTGCCGGGGTGGAACGTCTGAGAGAGATTTTGAAACCAGGGGAGGGGAGGGGCTGAGAAAAGGGAATGAAGTAACCCCTAGATATAATCTTTAACACCCACTGATCTGAGAAGATATTTGTCCAGACCAGTGGGTGAAGGGAGAATCATCCCCCGACTGCCTCCAGGGCAAGACAGCTGAGCAGTGCTTCAGCAGCATTGAAAGGGCTTCTCTAAGAAGGGTTCTCAGGAGCCCTTATTCTGTGGATACCCTGGCTTGTGGAAGAGGATTCTTATGGTGCATCCTGGAAGGAGAGCTGAGTCCTGCGGAACAAAAGTTTCTTATGATCTCTCTGAGTCTTAGAAAAAGATCATTGGGGAGTAGAAAACTTGATTCCTAACCTGGGCAGAGTCTTACCTCCTGCTCACTATGGGTCAATGTTTTCTTGATCGAAGGTCCAAACAAGGTTGAACTGTCAAAGGAAGTGTTAAGTAAAGGACACCTTGAAGGGTTCTGCAAACCTGCAAAGGCGAAGCCAGGTGTGCCGTCTAATGGCAAGTCCTGTGTCAGCCACTCCAGAGGTGGCCTCTGCTGTGTTGGAGATCAATCTCATTGAAGCATTAGCCAGGGAAATCAGAGTGGACAACTTAGGAGAGACCAGCTTAAGACTCTCCGGAGGCAGCAACTCTGTATCGGGAAGTGGTGAGTTCTGATACAAAATCCCTCTGAAGCTGGGTAAAATGTGCCACGTAGTTGGTTGCCCTCAGTCCAAATGTAGCTGAGGCAAACACGTGCTTTCCAAAACAATCAATTGCCCGAGACACACTATTCGGGGGATGGACCGAGCAGTTCTGCTCTGCTAGCTCCTTCTTAGTAGTGCCGGCCACAACTATGGCATCAACAGGGACGTCCTTACTCCAAAAAGCCTCAGGGGTACTGAGGAATTTGTCTGCCTTTTTGCGTACCGGTACCACTGTGTCCAGCGTCTTCCATGCCCTGCCAGCGATAAGCTCCACAAGCTCGTCTGCAGAGGGGACACCCAGGAAGAAGATGGGCCCATCCCAAAGGCCTTCCAGAACACAGATTCTTCTGAAGAAGGGGTAGGGAAGACCAACCGCCTCTTTGCTTCAGAGTTTCGAGGATGTCCCCAAAGGACACTTCCTCAGATGGAAGCCTAAAGGACCAGTCTTCCTCCTCGAAATCCATGTCCTCGGTGAGGGACGCTCTAGGGGAGTCCATGTGTCTCCTCTTGCACATTCTCTTCAAAGGGGGTTCATCCATGGTGGGTTCTGGGGAGGACTCAGAAGAGACCAGGACCCCAAGTGGGGCAGGGCCTGTCTGAAGGCACTCGAGGGAGGGCTGACCCTGGAAAGATGATGAAGCCTCATCACTCAAAGCCAAGAGGGATTGGGGAGGACCTAGAAAAGAAGGAGAGGTGACTGCCAAGCTGGGGAAGGTCTTTTCTACCGCCCGGAAGGCCGACAGACTGGATGAGGCTCCCCTCTTATCTCCCGTGTCCACAGCCACCTGGCAAAGGAGAAGGGACCCCAACGCAGCATCAAAGCCCCCAGATGATACTGACCTCAAGCTGTCCAGTGCCTAAGACCCCAAGGGAAGGAGCAGTCCGAAAATTCAGGGCCCAACCCCGCCCCAGGGAACCAGCACCAACTTCATGGGACCTAGGCACAGCAGCAGAGCAGAGACTGCCAGGGACTCTAACTGTGTCGAGAAAGGAAGGATGCCGGACACCGTTGGCCTCTCACAAGGAATGCTCGGACTCTGGCATTCCAAACCCAGTTGGGTCGGAAGAGGAGAGTGAAGTCCTGTGGATGGAGACGGTCCCCTAAGCAACTGAGCTGGGGATGGCAAAAAGTCCAACTCGATTTGGGACTTGAGGAAACTCCTCATCATCCTATCCATATCTGTGGATAGCAAACTTCTGGAAGACCTGGAAGGCACAGAAGAATGCCTCAACTTTGCCGGAGATCCTCTCAAAGCCCTACGATTCAGGGAGGGGGACAGACTCCAAAGCATTGGATCCGATCTCTTAGACCTGGAGGGGGAACTCTTAATGACTATCAGATCTGACAGAACAATCAGATCCGAAGCCCTGGTAGGATCCGATGGCTTAGCTGGCTTACCAGATGGATCCAGCAAATGGGTCAGATCCAGAGGAGACGTGTGCCAAGTCGGATCGGAAGGCCTCTGAGGCGCTGAGGCCTCGGACCTGAGAAATTGATCCGAGGTTCTTGGAGCAGAAGAGCCCAGATCCAAAGCCAAGGAGGCTGAGCTCGGATCCGAGGATCTGCGATCCGAGAGCCTTGGATTTTTTGAAGCAGAAAGAGACTCCTTGGAGGGAGGGGGGTGGTCTCTTCTTAGGGTCCTGAGCAGCTTTAGAGGGAGAGTCCGAAGCCAGTGGACTGCCCTTAGCTAACCCCTTCGGTAAGAACTTGTTTTTACACACCATGAGAGCCCTGGGGTTGATTGCGGCATAAATGTCACATTCAACCTCCAGGTGAGGATCTCTCCCAGAGAGTAAACACAACTCCTCCTGCAAGTCAGAATGAGGCATTTTCTGACTGTACAAGGAACACTATTTAAAACCTAAATGTTTATCCTCCATCACACACCCAACACACACACTAAGAAAGTTAAGAAAGAGAAAGGGTTGTTTTTTTTTTGTTTTCTTTTAATGGTAGGGGAGAAAAAAGGTGGGAGAAACACAAAGCTAAAAAGGAAAAAAAAAGAAAGTGGTGCTCTACAGAGACAAAGTAGCTATGGGTGGGGAGGAAACTACGACAGAAAGGAAATAGCACTTACACTCACTCAAATAAAGTAAAAAGAGTAGGTACTTATCTACCACGAGGAAGCTCATGCCCCGATCTTGTCCCACGCATTCAGCGGCAAATGAGATCTAAGGGTTACAGGTCAGCAGGGGATTATGGGAAGCGGAGGAGCCTGAGCTCTAGATCTGTCCATCAGTTGCCAGCTCAGAGCTGAGGTCAGATCCAAAACCTATCCATGATGAATAATGACACAGATAGCATCAGATTAATGTTTAAATAACTGCACTTGAAAACTGTTGTCAGCTCTTTAAGGAAAAAAAATATAGCCAAGAGAACAACATTTGGTTAATAAATAGTTTAATTACTTTCCAACACTGGGAAAGAAAGTGAAGACTGCAGAAAAAAATAGATTTAATGCCAGAGATGTGCAGATTCTACATTAATGACCATGTACAAGAATTATATAAAACTATAACCTCATATATCATCCAAAATAAATCAATATGACAGAAACTTCCACAATTTTACAGAAATGAATGACATTTAATTTAACAAGTAAACACACCCAAACCAATACTGTTTAAGGAAACTAGAGATGAACACAAGGTAAATCCACAAATTCTTAACAGCATGTTCCAACAATCTGACTGGCACCCACTAAAAACTCTACCATTATACCAGGCAGTTCAGTTATTCATTAGTACTTTTATGAAAGTTCTAAACATACTAGCTTCCATCAGGAAACTGAGAACTAAAGTTAACTATGCCCCTTGGGTAAATAGGACAACAAAAGCCTTACTAAAAGCCAGAGACAATGCCTGGAAGAACTGGAGAAAGAATAACAATAACCAAGAAATACAAAAATATCAGCAACTTTGGAATCAGGCCAAAAAACGAACAAAAATGGATAAACAAAGCTGCTTCCTAGACATCCAAACAAACATTCCAAAAACTCCCAAAAGTTCTGTCAGGCTATCAATTCCCTTCTAAAACCCAGCAAAACTACTACCCCAGCTCCCAACACCAATACTGATAATGAAAGCATAGCTTCTCAATTTAACTATCACTACCCCTATAGTGCCTTTTTTAGGCAAACTTCAAAGGACAAAACCACCACCATAACAGGTACAAGCATGCAAAATCTGAAGGTAATGCTACTCAATGCTAGAAGTCTAAACCTCAAAATGCACTCTCTCGAGGCACTCCTAAAAATGGAGAACATCGATATCTGTGCAGTAACTGAGACCTGGTTCAAGGCTCCAGAGAGCACCCCTGCAATACCAGGCTACAACTCTTACCACATTTTTCAGCCACCAAACCAGGACCGAAACACTAAAGGTGGAGGAGTGTCAATATTCACCAAGGATATTCACACCACCAGGCTAGTTGGCCAACACAATGTGTCTGAAATTCTCCAAGTGCAACTAACACTAGGTAAGACTGCAAACCAAACTGTAGCTTGCTACAGATCCCCCACCATACCCCAAGATTCTCACTACACCTTTCTAAACATACTGGAAAATATTAAGATAGAACCAAACACCCTAATACTGGGTGATTTTAACTACCCTGCCATTAACTGGGAAAACTACTCATGTCCCAACACCTTTGTGCAACGGTTCTTGGAATTCATAAATTCCAACGCCCTGGATCAACTAATCCATAGTCCCACCAGGGGCTCCAATATCCTAGACCTGGTCATTACCAACATGGGAAATCAATGTTCCATACCTATGGTCACCCCCTCGTTAGTCAGGTCTGACCATAAGCTAATCACCCTTAACATCCACATCCCACCCCACCCCCCAGTAAAGAAACCACCATAAAAAACTTCTCCAAAGCCAACTTCATGCTACTCAAGTCAGAAGTGACAAACTTCATGACACCCATGCACACGGGAACTGAAAGTTCAACTGCTGAATCCTACACTATGGCACTGTACGAGCACATCCACTCATGCATGAATTGTGCCATCCCAAATAGAACCAAAATGCTCTAATCCAAAAAAAGGAAGCCAATCTGGTGGTCCCCTGCCATAAACAAACTTTACAACAAAAGGAAGAAACTTTTGGAGAAAAGAGGAAAATCCCAGGATGCAAAAAACTCCCTTACTAGCCTCAGTAAGAAACTGAGATGCCTCATAAAATCCTCCAAAGCTAGTTATGAAAATAAAATTGCCAAAGATTCCAAAGACAACCACAAAGCATTCTATAATTATGTCAAGAATCTAAATGGCAATGCTCAGATCTGCTCTGAGCTAAAACAGAATGGCATTAAATATACTGATCCGAAGGATATTGCCAATATCCTGGCAGATCGATTCAGTGCCAACTTCACCCCACTCTCACCCCCTAAATGGCCCATCACAATACCGGAAGATTGCCAAATTCCAGTAATAACGGCCACAAAGGTACAAAACGCACTCTCTAAAGCCAAGAATACAGCATCCATGGGACCAGATGACATCCCGGGCTGTGTACTACATGAACTACAATATGAACTGGCACCTCACCTAAGTGTCATGTTTAATCATAGCCTCACCTCAGGTTTTGTGCCCACTGAGTGGCGCAGAGCTACAGTTATCCCAATCCACAAGGGGGGATCCACCTTGGATCACGAAAACTACCGTCCCTTCAGTCTGACAAGCCTTATCTGCAAGGCCATGGAGCGTATTATCATGGAACTTATAAACAAAGACATTGGCAACCTTCAAACACTGGACCCCACCCAGTTTGGGTTTGTGAAGGGCCGTTCTTGTCTCCTGAACCTGATTGACTTCTTTGAATCAGTCTCCAGCGCCATGGACAAGGGTAAGGTGGTCCACACAGCCTATCTAGACCTTGCCAAGGCCTTTGACACCATCCCCCACTCTGGAATCATAGATAAACTTACTAAGTTGGGCATTAAT
This sequence comes from Protopterus annectens, assembly GCF_019279795.1. NCBI lineage: Eukaryota > Metazoa > Chordata > Ceratodontiformes > Protopteridae > Protopterus > Protopterus annectens. The sequence goes on along the minus strand of NC_056748.1, from coordinate 186,892,155 downwards.
CCCTATGTCACCCAATGGGTTGCTAAATGGCTTACTGATAGAACCCACACTGTAAAAGTAGCCGACTCCAAATCCAGCTCCAGACAAGTGACAAGTGGAGTACCTCAGGGTTCAGTCCTGGGGCCGCTCTTGTTTGGCATCTACTTCTCTGAAATACAGGTCAACACTAAGGGACTCTGGCTAACAAAGTTTGCAGATGACTGCAAACTGGGAGCCATTATTGAATCCCCAAATGATGTGGATACTCTACAAAAGGGCCTTACAGAAACAGATGCTTGGTGCCAGAGCCATGGGCTCAAGCTCAATGCCAAGAAATGTATTGTTATCCCTTTGGGAAAAACATGTATCCATGAATTACCATATAGGTGGCAGTACACTAAACACAGAAAGTGTGATAAGAGACTTAGGGACACAGGTGGACAGTGGTCTCACCTTCGATAACCACATCGCCACAACAGTCAGGAAATCCTTCTATGTGGCACACCTCATCACGAAGGGCTTTTCATCCAGAAAAAAGAGGTCATTGTCCCACTGTACTCATCCCTCATTAGACCCATTATAGAATACAACGCCCCATTTGGTATGCACCTCTCAAGACATCTGCAACAACTGGAAAGGCCTCAGAAATACCTCACTAAAAGAATCACAGGCCTAAAGCAGATGCCCTACGCTGACCGCCTTAAAAAACTCCAGCTATACTCTGTCGCATATCGTCTACTCAGAGGCGATCTCTGCTTAACATACAAGGCCATGTCAAACCCAGAGCTGTTGGACATGCTACACTTAAAAAAATCCCAATCCCTCAGAGCTACACTCTCCAGGGATCTAAACCTTGTCATCACAATAAACAAAACATGTTGGAGGGATAGGTTCCTGACCCAGAGACTCCCCAAACTCTGGAATAGATTGCCCATACATGTCAAGCAGAGTGCCTCTTTGGACCTCTTCATGAGGAACCTTGACGATTGGATGGGAGAAAGGAAATTCACCCCAGGGATCACGTCAGTCGCCCTGCTAGACAGGGGTCCAGGAAAGTAAATAATGTGGGAAGAAATAGCCAGGGAATTGTTATGGCTAGGCTTGTATAGGCCCTAGGGCTGATAGCCTAGTACCAACATATGAACCTATGAACCTATGAACTTCACAAAATCTATTCTCTCATTATCTAGCCAGCAACAATAACTCTAAATTCACTCCAGCTATAGATCAAAATAACATACCCACCTTTACACTCTCACCTATACCAACCTCCACAGTTAGAAAACTGCTCTCTAAACTAAAATCCACCACTCTCGCAGCAGACGGTCTTACCCACTAATTTCCAAAAATTAGCTGCAGTCACTAGCCTACCCTGTCTCAATTCTTATAAATTGCTCTATAAAAGAAGCTTACATCCCCGAACTATGGAAAGTGTCATATATTACTCCCCTACACAAGGGCGGCAACTCCTATGACCTATCAAACTACCGGCCCATTGCTATCCTATCCCCCCTTTCCAAGCTCCTGGAGAAATACATTCACACCCAGGTAATGCACTTCTTAACCTCACATAATCTCCTCTCCCTCACACAGCATGGCTTCCGCCAAAACCACAGTACAACTACTGCTCTTCTCTCCTTTACCAACCAGGTTAACCAACTCAGAAACAACAACAATTTTGTATCGGCCATATTCTTAGATCAAATATCATTTGACATGGTCCCACATAACCTACTCTTAGACACCTTATCCACCATGTCATTCGCCCCCCTCCACTACTTCCTGGTTCAAAAACTCTCTCTCTGATAGAAAACAATCAGTCAAATGGCAAGGTATACTATCCCCTCGACTACCAACTAGTATAGGCGTTGCTTAAGGATCAATACTAGGTTCTCTACTACTCACCATTTTCACTAACAAACTGCATACTTCCATCCTGTATGCATCACTTATACAGTACGCAGATGACTCCACACTAGCCTGCTCAGCCCCAACCATAACCACTCTTCAAACGCTTACCCAAGAATTCTACTGCTCCGTGGAACAATGGATTACTGATATCCAACTTATTTTAAACCCCAACAAAACCAAATTACTTTTTACCCCCAATAAATCCAAAACCACACCTCCTTCCTTCACTATCACCTCCAAAATCAGCACCACAATCTCCCCCTCTCCCCATACCAAGCTCCTTGGCATTGAAATAGATAAGGATCTTCACTTTGATGTCCATATCTCACAAACCATTAAAAAGGTACATAAAAAATTAGGAACCTTATACAAACACAAAAAGTTCCTATCAGACCAAGCACGAATCTCTCTAGCCAAACCCACCTTTTGTCTACCCTAATGGATGCATCACCAATCCTAATTCATATCAGGAAAACAGACCTAGACAAACTAGAATCATGTTACAATAAAATTGCAAAATTCGCCAACAACTCCACTTTTAGAAGTCACCACTGTCTTGCCCTAAAGGAACTAAAGTGGTTAGAACTCCCTCAGCTAACCAACAACTAGTGCTCACCTTCAACATAATAAGGAGCCCCCACAAAACTCCAGCCCTAAATTAACTACTAAACCAATATTCAGTAAACCGTCCTCTATGCTCTTCCAATAAAACCTGCACTGTACATCCAAAGCCAACAATACTGCAGGGAAAGCTCTTTTCTCTCACACCATCGCTAGGGAATGGAATAACCTCCCTCAAAATATCTCCTCAGCACCATCTATTTCACTTTTTAAAAAGTCGCTTAAGTCACACCTCCTGCAGTCATGGCTTTGTCCTTGCATCACATAAATGCTTTCCTGCTCTCCTAATCTTGCTACCCTCCTCTCTTCACTACTGACCATCTCTAACATACAGTACTCAAAAACTCCCATACAGGGCCTACTATCTTGCAAATTATTTTTATCTGGTGACATGTCTCCTTAATGGCATCAGTTTTTGATTACATCACTCAATGTGTGTTTTGTCCTACCAATGCTGACATCCAGGGTCTACTATGTATAAGCTAAGCTTGCTTAGAACAAACTATTGTATGATATATCTTTTTGATTGTAAACATATCTCTGTACTGAATTGTTTTATTGTTGTAATTATGTTGCTGTGGTGCTTTTCTCCCCGGGCCACCACTGAAAATGGACCTCACTTCAGTCGGACTTTCCCGGTAAACAAATGTAAAATAAATAAAATAAAAACTTACAAATTTTACTTTGAGATTTTTGTTTGTTTCAAACTTGCATACCATTAGAGCAAAAATAACACTGACAGTGCTTGATGTACATGATCTACATACCAATTAAAACTGGTTAACAACACAGCCTTAAGTTCAAAAGGCACTTTGTGTGACTCAGAGATAAAGGCTGCAGCCATGTGACTTGCCCATCACAGGTATGTCCAATGTATGCAATTACAGAAAAAATGACATCTTTAGCTGCAAAGAGGAAAAAATCATCATCAGCTAATCTGCTTGCCTCTGAACTGCTCCTTATTACTGCCTGTGATAAAAAGCACTTTCTAGTGGTAATTTCCTCCAGTGGTCCATGCATCACAGAGGTGCAGACACCCCCCACACCCTTACACACACACACACACACACACACACACATATTCAGACATGCATGCATGCACACATTTAGATTCTCACATTCGCACACATACATCCATTCAACAAATTACTCACCCACCCCAAACTTGACTAGACTCCCAGACACATTCACTCATTTACCTACAAGCATTATCTAGCATGAGCACACACACACACACACACACACACACACACACACACACACACACACACACACACACACACACACACACACACACGCACACACACACACACACAAAATCATCTACTTAACTCCTCTACTGCAACAATTCAGGTTCACACACACACACACACACACACACACACACACACACACACACACACACACACAACACTCACACACTCAATCCTCTACTTAACTCCTCTACTGCAACAGTTCAGGTTCTCACACACACACATACACACACACACACACACACACACACACACACACACACACACTCCTGTACTGCAACAATTCAGGTTCTCACACACACAATCCTCTACTTAACTCCTCTAGTGCAACAATTCAGGTTCTCTCACACACACAGACATCTCACTCCATTCATACCCCTGCAGACATACACATGCTTACAGACAGACAGACACACACACACACACACACACACACACACACACACACACACACACACACACACACACACACACAACTTCTATGGCACCACTAAACTTTACTCCTTCTACCTGAAATGTGATCTCTCCCATGGAAAAACATATAACTAATTAGCATTAGACACTCCCCTGGTTTGCTTCATCATCCTACAGCACAGCCAGTGGGACACCCTTTGTGATCATCTTTCCACTTGTAGAAAATCACTGCAGCGGGGGCTACCTCTAAATTAGAAAGATGTGGGCTGGACACTTGTGAAGCGGCTTACCACTCATGGTAGCCATTTTTGAATCCAAGGGGCTATTTTTGTAATGGAAAAAAATGGCTATTTTTTTTTTTAACATAACTATCTAACATGTTTAATTATATCTAAATGAACTCAATAATTTCAAATGTTCTATACAAGAGAATGTAATCATGCAGCAAGTGAAAAAACACATTAAGAACAATAATTATGCAAACTGCAGCATGTGGCACAGTTCTTTGTGAGACAACAGTCACACCACATGTGATGGAGTTGTGACTTTCGAATTTAAACTGTATATGAAAATAAATAAAACTGAAATGTTATCCAAAATTTGCAAAAATTAAAAAGGTAATTCATAAGGTTCCAAAGAAAAGACTTCCATTAAGTTCAAGAACAATAGAAATAAAAATTACTTAAGAATTAACCAGTACTATCAGATAGAATAACGCAGTTAAGTTCACAATGTAAGAGAAATCAAAGACATTAGAAACTAATACCTTTTCATACTCTGACGGTGTACCAAAATGCATTGTTCTGGTCACATCTGTAGTCCCATCTCTAGAATTAAATAAAAGGTGCATAAATGTAATTGTTATATTTTGATGAGTGTACTAAATATAAAGTTGTCTTACTTTCCATGTCTGAAAAAAAAATTAAAGATCTAGAAAAAAGAATTCTAAAACTACATGAAGCAGCATAAGATAACTGTTTGGAAAACTGTCACTAAAATGGAAACTTACCCATATTAACTCCAAGATCACTGTTCCTTGGAATAGTCCCTTTTCTCTGAGGTATGGCAATTTAACTGATGGTACATATAAATTCACGGGGTGTGGTGGGCTTAAGCCATGAAAAAAACTACTTTAAAGGAGAAAAGCGATGTTTGACATTCGCTGTTCTTCTGTGTTTTCAATCTTTTCTTTTTGGGGGGGTGGCTGCATTTCATACCTCAGTATTACAAGTAGTCCCAACATTTGAAGAGGGAACTGCAAATTAACCTTAATCATGATTCAGACAGGCACAAACTGACAAGTGATCTTTACCTTTATTTGTTTATATGTACATGTCATACAGGAATGTCCAGCAATCCATTTTCATTAGAGACCCAGGGGAAAGCTTCTGACATTATAATGCAAATTTGCATATGCTTGTAAAGTATAAACACACAGAATACTGACATAATAGTACCTCACACAATGCCACACTGAGATGAAAGGAACAATCTGAACAAAAAATATCGAACAGCCTCCTTGAGATACCAAAAAAAAACCCCACACGAGTGAGTTGGATGGAAATAATTTAATAAACTTTCTTACACTAGTATTGTTTTAGGTTGTTGAAATAGTTATTTTACAATCTACAAAACTATTCCTAAAATTTTACATTACAAATGATTCATGGATGATCTTTTTTTCATCTGGAAGGAATCATTAGGTCACTGCAAAGAACTTACTACACAATTAAATACCAATACTTGTTTCTGCAAATTTGTTTTAGGAAATGTAGGAAATTCAGTACATTTCTTGGATTTAAATATAAAATTAGATTAGCAAATTTGCATTTTAATAGTGAAATATTTGGGAAATCTACTTTTATCATTAATCATTTGCATTTCAAGAGTGCAGAACCATATTTCATTAAGAAAAAATATACTAAGGGACCAAGTGATCAGGGCCCCTAGACTTATGACTGATGAAAGTAGGATGAAAAAGGAATTGGATATTGTAACTAAGATGTTTATTAACAGAGATTATAAAGATAAAATATTAAAGGACAGCTGAGAAAATTAAAGTTAATAGAAAGAGTGCACACACCCCCACTCACAAACACTGATGGGGTACCCACAAAAAAGAAAAAAATACAAGCAGGAACACTAGGATTTTTATATTCGGTATGTCAGGGATTCTAATAGTCTTAGACAAATAATATGCAGAAACTGGAAGCTAGTATCCAGTAATCAATATTTCATAAATGTGACGGGTGAAAAATCTCACTTTCTGTTTAAAAAGACCACTACTTCAAAATATTTGCTGAAATATTTTGGCAACATGTGTCTCAAAACACATTCTGATAAAACAAACAGAACTTACAGATGTAATGAATGCAATAAATGTAGATTAATTTATGAAGAACCACATTTAAATTTACACGGTTTGTAAAGAACCTTAGGAGCAAAGGCAAGCAACTCTAAATGTTTAGTATACGTGGTAATGAGCACTACAAACAGAACAGCTGAACTTATTTATGCTATCGCAACATAAAATGAGAATAATGCCATATTCAAACATTTTATACAAGGTAATGATTTTATTTTTTTTCATAATGAATCATGAAGCAGGTTACCAATAGGAAGGAGACAACATGAATAAATTACATTTACGAGTCAAACCGTTTCTGTTACTGTTTTTCCACTTTCAGCCAAGTAAATCATTCTGTACATTACTGCCTCCCAGCACTCAGCATACATAACTGACTTTCACTTCGCTGAGATTATTCTTCTCCTATCAGTGATTGCAACAAGCATTTCTCCGCCATAATGTTGGTCTGGTAATGTTCTATCACAAGTCTTTATGATCAGAAGTTACCTCACATCACAGCATCACAGTATCTGTTATTAATTTTTATGCTTACCAGTGCTCGAGTTTATGCTGTCTGAGACCAATTATTCTACAGTTATTTCTTCTAACTGCATTCATTATCAAGTGATCATAAAACACACATCATCAACAGAAGCAAAAGCAAACACAACACTTCTATATTAATCTTCACATTAAACCTGTCCTTATTACCTCATGAGATAGTAACTGAAGCACTACATACAAATTAGATGGCTAATCCAGCTAGTTTGGGGTTAAAAACTACAAGTGACTATGGGAGCATGAGCAACTAACACTGTGAACCAAACAAGAAGAATGCTGCGGCAGTTACTAAAAATGTCACACTAGCCACTAGTACAGTGCACGATAGTAAGTGTTCTCTCCACTAACGAGACTTGTAACTCCTATGGGAGCAATACTATGAAAATGCATTTAGCTGTAGTGTCACTTAGGCAATCCCAGAGTCATGTAAGCATGATGATCCTGTCAAAGTCTAGCGTAGAACCCCCTCATGGGATACAGCCCTATTGGGTCAAATACATCTAAATGGCCTAAGGCTGGCCCTGCTAGAAAAACATTCTTGGATTACTTGTCCTGACTTCAAAAATCATGCTTCAACCTCAACATTAAAGAAACATAAAAGCATCTGCAGCAAGAATCTAACAGTAATAAAATGGCAAATGCTGAAGCAAAGGGGAGAGAATAAGCTAAATTTTCAAATATTGATCTTGAAACACAACATTTTGAGGTTAGAAATGACTGAGAGAAGAAAAGGAGTTAAAACATCAAAATCCTTGTAAGAAATGTTAAAAGTAACCTGAAACTAAGAAAATTAAAAATGGTAATCTAGGGATGTTCAGAGATGTGACTGAATCATTCGGGTGACAGAGAGATCAAGAGAAGGGTTCTCCTGTAAACAGGATTATGGATAAAGGGGAGGAGTCTTATGGCCTTTGAAAGTCCTATTAGCTGAAGATGATGGACTGGCTTATCACTTCAAGGTTTCTCCTCTTCCTTCTTTCTTGGTTACTCATTTAGGCATTTAGGGGAGGGATAAGACAGAGTAAGCTGTTAGTTTAAAGGCACATCAGACACGTGCTTTTACATTATTAAAAGAAGTTAGATCTGTACCAACATCAAAGCCTATCACAATGTTGGGCTATATTCCTTTACCCCAGAGGCTGAGTAAACTCAGAGTTAGTAATCCTAGGAAAGTATGGTACGAGGGTGCGGGGGGGGGGGGGGCTGCCCCCTTGCAAAAATGGTTAAAAATATTGTTATTATTTTTTTGCTGTTTGTATGCACAATGTATGTGGCTGTAATGTAATGAGACAAATCTGGGAAGGAAAGAGAGACAGATGCCAGTCTATTGCAGATTTTAAAAGTAGCACTGCTTTTAAAAAAGAAACATCTAATGCTGAGTGTTATCTTCATCAGTCTAAAAGATACTTTCTTGTAAATACTCTGACTCCATAGGAACCAGAGGAGAGGGAGATTTACACCTGTGGTAGGCAGGTTTGTACATGGTTACATGTGCAATGGGTGGGTACCTGGGTTTAACTGACAAGGCATCAGTGTTCAAGGATATATCAAAGAATGTCAGCATGAGGAAATGATAGACCTACACAGGGTCTGGTGCTGGCATAAGACCATATTCCACAAGGATGCACTCCTGCATTTGCTAGGACAAAAATCCCTTGACCTCAAACAACTGTGTGAAGTCCAATGACTGAACTATGGATTCTGGCAAGAAAAACTTGGTGGACTCTCCTTATTCTGGGCCACTTTCATGGAGCCATGGGAATGCCTGGAGAGAAAAGTCCTTGGTTCTGACAGATATAACTGAACTACAGTCACATGACTCAAGGAACCAATCCCTCACTTCTAGCCACCTGGAATGGATCTGTTGAGTGACAAGGGGTGAGCAATGTCTCAATACATGAAATATCAGTAGGAGTCAGAGGTGCACCTCTCCCAGACCCTTCAACTACTGCTGAAGGTGAGAACAAATATAAACTCAAGACCACCATATGGAGGGAGGGCAGGGACACAACATAGAGAATTGAAAGGTGTCTACAGAACAAATGTACCTCCAGGATGGTATGATCATTGTCTGCACCCCCTCCCACCCTGTCCATTTCTTTAGCCTTCTGACTTATTCTAGCTGAGGTCAAGGGTTGCACATGGAATCTGCCAATGATCACTGCTCTCTTGGCACATTCAAATCCCACCATTCTAGAAGCAAGACAGGTCTGAATATTCTTGCTCCAGCATGCACACGACGGGATTAAATTACTGGCACTTCTGGGAGATTTTTATATCATGTTTCTCTCCCGAGTAGTTCAGACAATGCCACTATGGATTATTTGATAGCAACACAAACACTCTTGGGTGCTCTGAGGCTTTCGGGATCCACTACGTGAACTTTTCCATACTGAATGTCAAGCTCAAAATCTGAGCTGTGTAAGCAGTAGAAAGAAACTGACAGACTCTCAGGTTAAGCATACTCAATTTAGCATGTCATGTCCTGACGTGTCTTCATCCAATGGAAAGCTGACGCCTAAAATAGAAAGACTGATCAGGCAATGCCCCAAAATGGACTCCTGTGGCACCCCAGTATCATACCACATGATTTTTCCTACTCATTAATTTTATAAACTAGTTTATACCTAGGCAATGGAATAACATTTAACAGAAGAGCATCACAGGTTTCCTAACTCAGAAAAGTTCCCTAAGAACCTACATATTTTCTCTGGTTATTCCCAAATCAATTTTCAGCACTCGTTTCCATAAAGTAAGAGAACATAGAATGAATTCTTCCCTAATCTACAGCTATGAGTCTATGACTAAATCAATGAATAAGAAAAAATAAATAAAACAGTAGTACGACGGTGGCATTTTGTAAAAACTCTGCAATAACATGACTTAGCAAAGTACACTTTCAGTGCCGATTAGGAGTTCCTTAAGAACTATGCGTCTTCTCAGAAATACAAAGCAAAATGGAAGAAATGAAGAAACTTAGCTTTTTAAAACTATGTCGGCTGCCAATTAACATTATCACTATGTCCTCTCATTGTAATCCAAACATCCACTAATAGTTCAGAAAAAAAACAGAAATGTATAAAATAAAATAGGTAAGCCTGATATGAAAGAAAATAAAGTAAGAGATGAAAAGAATGAATTCAGAGAAAGAACAAATTGTGAAAAAGAAATTAGAAGCATTAACATAAAATGAAGCAACATGTGTTATATTACAAGCCTAAAAATGGGAGTACATAGGAGAAAGAAGGTTAAGGGTACACAGATTCAGTGGTTTTGCTAAATGAGAAAGTACACAAGAGCTACTAAGTAACAGTAGTGACTCATAGACTGGAAAATTTGCAGATTGCTCATGAAAATCATTTGATCACTTGTCTGTGAACTCACAGCATTCAGAAGAGAAGGACAGAACTATTGCTTAATGTATCAACGCTACTGGTCTGGTGACAAGTTGGTTTTGTTTTTAGCTGCTGCTAGTGCCTGTGGTTGAAATAGCATACCCATGTGTCAGAAATCTACAAGAAAGGATGAAAAGGCATTGTTTGCCAGTTCTGCTGTCAAAAGGACTGGCACAAACAGCATGCATACGGAAACATACGCACCTTGCAAACTGACAAGCCCTACATGCCATGGACATGGTTAGAACAAGTACAGTTGCATAAATCTTACCATAACAGTAAATGTCCCTCTCTTCACTGCTGCAGTATTGTTCAGTAAAGGGATCCCCTGGCAAGGGTAGCCCATTGTCCGACCAGCATACCAAAGCCTTAGGATTTTAAGGATGTTGTAAATAACACGTATGCTCCCCGCTCACTGCATAGGGTACAAAGGTTACTTATGGATGTACATACCTCAGAACTGAAAAGCTCCAGAAGAAACAACAGTCCAAGGAGAAAAGGAGGAACAATATCCAGTACATCCAGAAGGAAAAAAGAGGAGTAATGAAAAGGGGGGAGTATGGAGGGAAGAAATACTGCAACAGTGAAGAGAAGGATATCTACTGTTATGGCAAGATATTACTCAGCTGTATTGTGTTCTTCCATATCACTGTAGCAGTATTCTTCACTGATGGAAGAGTACAAATTTATTTATTTATTTCATTTTGATGATCGGGGAAGTCCACTGGGCCAAGAAGAGCCCGTTTTCAGTGGAGACCCGGGGAGAAAAGCTCCAACAGCAAATAAACAAGTAAATTAGAAATATATACAAAGCAGTGTGATTAGTTGCATCAAGCTGAGAATACAGTGCAATACATATGGGGCATAATACTTATAATACATGCAAGGAAATACAGATAATAGAACAGTGGTGGAAATGTTTTGTAAGTACACAGGTATAGTACATATATGTAATAAAATCAGAGTTTTAGATATAAAAGGAGATCTAACAAGGTTAGCTGCATTGCAGCAGGAGACTGTCCTTAGTAGGTAGTGGAAAGTAGTAGTAGGCAATATAGTGGTATGAGAATTGGGTGTGGTAGGGGGTGGGAGTTAGAACAGTTACGGGAGAGATTTATGTAGGAGAGTTGCATGGGCATGTCCATTTTGAAACAAGATGTAAGAATATGAGAGATTTGAAGCTGGTGTGGTTAGGGTTAACATGCAGGGAGGGAGGTAGAGAGTTCAAATGCTCAAGAGGAAACATGGGAAGTTCCAGCAGAGCCCAAAAGAAACCCCATGCAGGATAGCTGTGTCAAAGCTAGCTCTTGCTCTAGAAACAATATCCAGTTTGTAATGTTTAGTAAAGGTATGGATAGAAGTCCAAGTAGCAGCCTCAAGGATTGAACTGGCATCCAATCCTTTGAAAAAAGCACCAGAGGAAGTTACAGCCCTGATAAAATGAACAGAGGCAGAAAGACATTTACCATGAAAACAGTAACAAAAAGAAATAGCCTTAGAGATCCGTGAAGAAATGGTTTGCTTAGAAACAGCCAAACCTAGAGATCTAGGATGAAAAGAAATAAAAAGCTGCTCAGACTTGCCAATGGCTTTAGACTTATCTAAGTAATATCTGAGCTGCCTATGTAAATACAAGGTGTGAAGAACATTCTCACTAGCAGAGTGTGGTGAAGAAGAAATGTGGGCAAATTAATAGATGGTTTAAGAGACAATTCATTAAGCACCTTGGGCATAAAAGACGGATTAGTACAAAGAGACACCCTTTCCCTATGAAAAACTTAAAAAAGAGGCCAATGGAGGAGATGAAGGCAAATAAGCATAAATAGCTGAAAGGTGAGCTCTAACTGAACAATATGCCAACAATATTGAGCAATTCAGAGACAGAACCAGAGGAATCGCTGCAGAAAGTGGATCCTGGTTATGAGCAAGGCACCAGACAGAAAATCTCTTCTATTTGGAAACACAGAATTTCCGGGTAGTGGGTTTCCTGGTCTCCTGCAGAACCCAAAGCACATCCTCAAGAAAAACTGTGCCTAAAAGGGATCAAAACCCTATCACCCACAGTGTCAGCTGAAGAGTGGACCAGTGAGGATGGATGGGAGACCCCCTTGTCTTGTGTGAGAGAGTCCATCCTGTGAGGTAACTTGTGGTGATTTCCCTTAGCTGGGTGCAGAATAAGAAGGAACCAGTGCTGCCTGTGCCAAAAGGGAGTCACCAGCAAGATTTTGGGGAAGTTTGACTTAATTTTGAGCAGGAACCTCGGTATGATAGGAAGGGAAGGGAAAATATAGAGGAACATCCCCTTCCAAGAAAAGGATAGGGTGTCCACCTTCCAAGCCAGAGGACTTGGGACTCTGGTGCAAAAAAAGAGGAAGCTGTCTGTTCAGATGGAGGGAAAAAGATCTACCTAAGGAGTACCCTACTGGTGGATAATGTCCAGAAACACATCTCTGTGAAGCATCCATTTGTGAGCCTCTGCTACAGACCTGCTCAGAGAGTCTGCCACAATGTTTTGTTTGAAGGAATATAAACAGCCAGAAGAGTCAACCAATATCTGACAGCTAAATCACAAACTTGAAAAGCCAGTCTGCAAGGAAGGTAGGACAGTGCCCCCTCCCCCTTGGTTGTTGATATGCTATCTCACTGTGGTATTGTAAAGATTTTAAGAGGCCCTGGAAGAAGGAGAGTATGAAAGGTCTTAAAAGCAAGACAGAGAGCTCTCATCTTCTTGATATTAATATGGTCCGCGCTCTGATGAATGGCCCAAAGACCCTGAAACTTAACAGGGCCGAAAGAAGCACACCCTTTGTCTGAGGCATCCGAAAAGAGTACCTGAAAGGGGACTTGGGGCTGAAAAAGAAACTCTGGGTTGAGAGACAGCTGATGAATCCAACAATGAAGCTCTAGCTTGAGGCATGGAAGAGGAGGGACTAGAAAGTCTGAAGGATGACAGTGTTGGAGCGATACTAACTTTAGGAACCATGTAGCTTCCTCATACCGACTATTGCTATTGGTAGCATAGGAATGGTGGAAGCCATGAATCCCAAAGCCCTTAGAAAGTCTCTGGCTGTAACTGAGACATGAGGAAGAAGGGATTGAAAAAAGGCAATCAGAGTAACAGCCTTGGTTGGTGGCAGGAAAGCCAGCACAGGAATGGTCTGAAGCCTGTAACAGAGAACAATATGATCCTCAGAAGTTGTCAGGAAGGATTTCTGGAAATTTATCATAAACCCTAGGCTTTACAAGAGGCAAATATCATAGTGAAGGTGTTGAAGGAAGGTCTCTGGGTGGAAGCCTGAATATGTAAGGTTGTCCAGATAAGGAAAGATTTGCATCACCCTCATCCGGCAAAAGACAATCTCAGGAGTGAGGCGTCTGATGAAAACCCTTGGGGCAGTAGAGAGGACAAAGGGCAAAGCAGAGAACTGAAAATGTAAGGAAGAAACAAAGAAACGCAAATACATACTGAAACAGGGATGAATACGGCTGTGAAGATAGGCATCCCTTAAATCCATAGAGACCAGGAAAGCCTGAGGTAGATGAAGAGGAAACAGAGTCTGATGAGACAGCATTCAAAAGGAAGGGATCTTTAGAAAGGTGTTGAGCTGAGAAAGGGCCAGAACGGGCGTCCAGGTGACTTCTTTCCTGGGAACCAAAAACATTCTGGAATAAAACCCCTTCCCCCTTTGATGTTGTCTTCAGCACATCTGGAAAAAAAGGGCAGCTGTTCCTGACATGGTTGAGGAATGCCTAGAAAGGGAGGAAGGAATTTTCACAACATGAAGTATCCCTGACGAATGATGGAAAAAACCCAAGAATTCTGAGTGATCCTTAAACAATTGGGAAGGGACAGGGAAAGAAAAAGAGACAAAGGAACCTGGCTTAGGATGGAGGAAAGAAGATAAGACAGAACCTGGCCTGGAAAAGGAGGCTTCAGAGTTGACTTAGCAGGAGGAGCCCATCTACAGCCCTTTTTACTTTTGGGAGGAAGGTGAGACTGTCTATACACATGGGATAATTCCTTTGAAATTTAGGTAGGGGAAACAAAAATATGCTTTAATTCCTGTTAGGCCTTGTCCATTTCTTGCAGGGACTCAAAAGTTCAGCCTCTGCGGAAACAAAGAGATTTTCATTATCAAGTGCAGCATCCATCAATTTAGCCTTAATATCATCAGGCAAAGGTTGGAGGGGAAGGCAAGAGTGAGTAACGGCTCAACAGAGAACCAAAGGCAACAGGTCTAAAAGAATCATCAGCTGCATCATAACTACATTTAATAGAATGGCAATCACTTGAGAAGAGGATCCCAACAAAGACAGGGCCAAAAACTTCTCAGAATCAGAAAGGTCAGAGATAACCTGAAAAGCCTGAGAAAGAAGAGCTAAGACATTCTTGGTCATATGGGTCTCATAATTAATAGCCTGAAAGGGCATGGTAGCCAGCAGTATACACCGTTATGCCCAACCATTTCATGGCCCTATTGTGCCTGTCAGAAGGAAGCAATTTAGTTGAAGGCAAGAGCTTGGAAGGTTTGTCAGAAGGTGCAGATACAACAGAGGGGTCAGGAGAAAGACATTTGTGGAGAAACTTGCAGTCATCAGGTGTCTTATAAAACCTGCCAGGCTTTTTAGGGGCTGGAAGAAAGGAATCAGGAGCCTGAGAAACTGATGCAAAAGTGTGTAACAGGGTAGCTAGGACCAGAGGGCTTAGGGGACTCCATCTGAAGGAGTTCATAATACCTCTTCTGGATGTCAGAAATCCCAGAGTCCAAGTCCTCATCGGAACAGACCTGCTCCCTAGGTCTCTTAAATGGAGTAGAAGACCAAGGGAGGCAAGAACAGAAACTCCCTGGGGAGACTTCAATGCCATGAGTGCATTTAACAACCCCAGTGTAAAATATTGCCATTTATGCTGGGGATCTTTAGGAGCAGGGAAAATGTGTTTAGTTTTCTGATTTTTTTTTTTTTTGGAGATGTGTCAGCCCTAAAGACCTTGGGAGGTTCGGAACCTTGCCAAAACTCAATGTAGTGGGAATCTCCTCGCAAACAAGAATCTGCAGAATGCCTCTTGGTCCCTCAGATATTACCAGTCAAGGCTCCCCCTCAACATCTGCAATGGACATCTGCAGAGCCTCCAAGGATGTGCAAGAAGCAAGCGGAAGCAGTACAGCAGCCAAATCTGGACCTAATTTTTTTGGTCCGTACAGCAGCTGAATCTGACCCAACTTTTTTGGTCCTCTACTTTGCAAATGGCTGACCATCGGACTGGGACAATTCCACCATTGCACCCTACACCAACAACTTAATACATTGATTCTCCAGGTAGACAGACAAGGAGGAGATACGACTATGAAGGGTCTTAGGGACAAACACTTGATAAATTGAGCACGTAGTATGGTTGTGAGATGTAACGAAACAAAAAAGTACACTGCTTGTGATGGTCCTTATGGGGAATCTGTCTCCCACAATGACATTTTCCCTTTCTGGAAGACATGTAACCTCACAAACCAAAAGAAAATAAGATAAGAAAACCCCAGTGGGGCACTTATCTGAAAATGACTTGGTAACCAGCACAAATGAAGGAGCATTCAGATCAATGATCGAAGATGGCATTTGGACTAGCATCAAAGAAGTTCTGTGGTACGTATGTCCTTACGTCACCTTTATGTGCTCCGTTGTGAGTGGAGAGAATACATGTGACTTACAACATCCATAAAACCCTAAGGCTTTGGTGTGCTGGCCAGACGATGGGCTACTTTTGGCAGGGGATCCGTATAGTGAAGAATACTGCAACAATGATGTGGAAGGGCATCAAAAGTTATGTACTTACCATAACACTAGATTTGTGTTGTCTTTTTTCTGTCAATCTCAATCTGTGGGTTGTCAGATCATAAAATATCCGGTGCCAGCACTTTAGAATTATGGATCAAGACCCTCTCCCATAATGCCCTGTACTACCTCTTCTCCTCAGACTGAGTTTGACCACAGCATAAAGGATTCCCTAAATAAACTCACTATCTCAGAACAACACACCAAGATCAAAAGGGGTCTAAAAAGACTTCAGGAAAGCCCACAAGGTCCACTAGCAGCCAAAATCACAAATGACAGTTTGGATAAGGGAACTAAGGTGGGGTGGTTGACATGAAGGGAAGACAGTAACATGGACCTAGTGTTATGATAAATATCTATCTTTCTTATCCAATACCGTCTTTTTAGCCAACCTGTACCTGTGGGACAGGGCCCTTACCGGGGTTATCTTGGTGGTTCTAAGACAGACTGAACAATCCAGAGAATGGAGGAGCCAAAAGTAGTCATTGTCCTAGACTGAATGTCAAGTCTGTAGTAACTTACAACGGTATGAGAATTAGACCAAGAAGCTACTGAACACATTTTGTCCACAGAAGCAAGGCTAAAAACAATGCTGCCAAGATACTAACTGCAATAGTGTAATGAGTATTTGGGTTTGGATGGTAAGGACATCCCGTTAGTTTTGTAAATGAAAAAAATACAGTCATTAAGCCATCTTGACAAAGTGAACTCGGATACCCATTTTCCTGGTGAAATTGTGGAAAGGGACACAAAAAGCTGGTCAGATTTCCTGAAGGTCTTCAATGTGTAAATGAAATTGTAATTGCTGGTGCAGATCCAAACACAGAAGGTATTCACCCTTATTACTAACCTTTAAGAAGAACCCTGGCAAGTGAAGAGAACAGTTCAAGATGGACTCAGAGGCCAACTAAAGCCGGATTCGTTCATAACAATAACTTGTCTTTGTGAAAAAGTAAACAAGGAGGCTTACATGATAAAGCCTGAAGTTCTGGCACTAACATAGCAGAAGTTACAGTTAGGAAAAAGAGAAGTTTCCATGATATAAACTTAAGATCTACATTCACAGCAGGCTGAAATGGCACCATGGTTAAAGTCGGTAACACAAAGGAAACATCCCATGGAGGAACTAGATCTCTCAAGGGGAGTCTGAGAAAAAAGGTACCCTTCAAAATGGCTTTATAAAGTCTCAAGGAAGCTATGTGGGACTCATCCTAACCAACACGAAAATTACAGATCATTGCTAACTGGACTTTGATAGCTGAATAAAGTAGAGTTGTGTAAATTACCACAACAGTAGATGTCCTTCTCTTCACTGCTGCAGTATTCTTCACCACAGGGATCCCCTGCCAAGGATAGCCCTACATCTGGCCAGCATACCAAAGTTGTTAGATCTTGTATGCACCATATGTCATGTGCATGTAGGATGTAGGGCATAAAGCTGATGTACTGATGCAGTTACCCAGAACTTCTTTGAGGCCAGTCCGAATGTCATTATCCCTTATTGGTTTGAACACACCATTGATGTGCTGAAAACCTAGCTGTCAGATAAATGCCCCGCTTGGGATTTTTTCTTTTTTTTTGGTCTTCTTCTCTTTTGGCTACCTACAGTTCATGTCATCCAAGAAATAAAAATGTCAATGTGGGAGGCAGATTCCTCATAAGGATCATCACAAACAATGTATTTTTTTGTCTGGGTACTTCCCATGACCATTTGTAAAGCATTTGTCCCCCAAGACTCTCAGGAAGTTGGTTGTCTTCTCTGACCATTTATAGCAAGAACTACAAGGTAGCATGGCAGAATCTTCTAACCCTGAGGTATCATTAAGTAAGAAGGCTGGATTCTTTTGCTGTCCAGCCTCCACTAGACGTTTCTGTAGAAGTGGGTCATAGCTCTGTGGGCCATCTGGTCTCTATGTTGGATTTCTCTGCCGTGACCCCATCAGAGGCCAGCATGGATCCTTCCTTTCGCACATCCTCTCTGAGGCTTTGCAGACATCTGCTCCAGGCATCGAGGGGGAACCACGGTTAATCATCTTGGAGGGCCCTAGAGAGATTCTGGTCAGGGAAGAGGTTCTGGGTTCTCGTACTGAATCTCATTAAGGGTCAGAATTCCCAGTGTTTGTTAGGGCTGATGTTCTTACCAAGAAAAAGCAGAAGACTAAGCATACTTCTGCATGCACTAAGGATCCACAAAGGGAATGGTAGGAGTTTACTCAGGTGTGTTCAATTTCTTAATTTAAATATGCAATTAAAAGCAGAATACAAGTAAAACACAGTGTAAAGAAAATAAATCACAACATAAAAAAACAGAAGGCAATGAAGCACTACAAATACAAGAAAACAAAAGCTAACCCTTCCCTCAGAGCAAGCTGCAACACAGTCTGGGTGAGCTTTTCCAGTAAAGCCTTGAAATTAATTATTTTACTCTTTAAATAGAAGGTTTAGTTCCTAGTGCCACCCTCAACTCACAGGTAATTAACCTTAACTGACCTGTTCTAATTTCTGTGTGACTCATAAGAGACAGAGTTGTGCTCTCTTCCCTAGTTTAAATATGCAATTAAAAGCAGAATACAAATAAAATGCAGTGTAAAGAAAATAAATCACAATATACTAAACAGAAGAAGGCAACAAAGCAATCCAAAATACAAGAAAAGCAAAAACAAACTAACCTTTCCCTTAAAGCAAGCTGTGACAGAGTCTAGGTGAGCTTTTCCAGTAAAACCTTGAAATGTTTTAGTTTGCTCCTTAAATAGAAGTTTTATTTCCTTAGCTCCAAACTCAGTTTCACAGGTGATTAACCTTAATTCACCTGTTCTAATTTCTGTGTGACTCAAAAGAGACAGCTGTGCTCCTGGTTTAAATATGCAATTAAAAATCAGAACACAAGCAAAATAGGGTATAAAGAAAATAAATCACAATATACAAAATAGAAGAACGCGATGAAGTAATACAAAATACAAGAAGGCAAAAACAAACTAACCTTTCTCTCACAGCAAGCTGTGGCAGAGACTAGGTTAGCTTTTCCAGTATGATGACAAGACCTAGGAAGAGGCATTTAAAGAACAGGGAAGGGTGAGTGAGCAGATAAGGTAGAAAGAAAAGAGGGCCAGGAGGCAGGCAGGAGGGAACTTTGATGATGGTGCCAGGCAAATGCAGGAAGGCAAGATGACGGGTGGGAACTGAGGGGGAGCTGGTGGACAGGGTAAAATGGATCAGTGCCAACAGAGTGACAGAAATATGGGTGGCAAGAGAAATAATTAGAGAAACAGAAAGGGGGACGATGAGAGAAATGGGAAAACTAGAGGATTACTGAGAAAGAAGGCAAGGAGAATAGTCAGGAAAAGAAGGTGGAGAAGAGGAGGAGGAGCAGCACAGGGAGAGATGGGTCGTGTAGGCCTTTTCTAGAAGGTGGTAGTAGGTGAATCAACTATTAGGGATATCAGATGTGGAGAGCCTAGTGGAGGTGTAAATAGTCCCAGATTTGGAAATCAAGTCAGAAAAAAGTGTCCACACAATATGACCTAAGAATGAACAAATGACTTGAACGAACTGGGGGTGGAGACTAAGAAGAACCAAAAAACTACAACCATGTGGTAAGGCTTGTGAAATACAGTAAGAATCTGAAAAGTAGTACTTGTATCAAAGGCCTACAATTTCATGAAGGAGAGGAACAGACAGTCTGACAACCCAGTGAGTTTGGTAAGTAGCACAGGATTAGGACAGCGAGTGACTGAGTGATGGCTTGGAAGGAACAGGAACTACTTAGAAGGACTGGCTCCAACTAAGTCACCAGGGGAGAATACTATGTTAACAGTAAGGTGAAAAGGTGCTTCAGAAAGTACAGTTGTGTACACTTACCATAAATGTAGATGTTAAAGTGTATTCACTGTTGCAGTCATCACATTTGGATTATCCCTGCCAGGGTAGCCCTCGGCCGGCCTGAATACCAGAGACTTAGTATTTCTGCTCGGTTGCTGTCGCTTGAGGACTGACGTCAGGTCGTCACTAGTATAAAGTAAGGTAGCCAACGCCATTAAATCAGTTTTTCTTGCCCTAACCTGTCAGGAGCCTCCAAGTAGGAGGCCAGGTTCTGGTGGAAGAAACCCCACCAGTGGAAAATAAATACCAATATGTCCCTTGTAAGGAAAGGAGAACAACAAGTTAGAATGGTAATAAAAAGAGGAAGGGAAGAAAGGTGGGTGGAGGGAGGAAACCAAGATTGCAACAGTGAATACACTCGAAAAAAAGAAGTTATGTTCTTACCATAACGTTCCATCTGAGTAGTAGACTTCATTCTTCTGCACATATGGGTATACGGATCCGATTCGGATCCGAGCCGGCAAAACTTTTCAAGCATCAGCTCTGAGCTCCAAGCTCCTCCCTTACCTATGTTACATCACTTCCTCCAATCTAGCCCCAGATCGAGTTTGCTGACACTAAGTGGCAACATAACCACAATCCTAAACAGGAAAAACCTGAAGAGTGAGGGGGATGGAGGGAGGGAAGGTGCAGAAGAATGAAGTCTACTATTCAGATGGAACACTATGGTAAGAACATAACTTCTTTATCTGAAGTAGTTGACTTCATTCATTCTGCACATATGGGACAGAGTCCCCAGCTACTAGTATTCCTGGGAGGCCCTTATGGAAGGATATTTCTGAGCACCGCAGAGCCAAAGGATGCTCTCCCTCTAGAAATAAGATCCAATTTATAATGAGAGATGAATGTGTGCGAATTGGCCCAAGTCGCTGCCGCACAGATATCGTCTAACGGAACTCTTGACCAGAAAGCTGCAGAAGTGGCCATTGCTCTAGTGGAATGAGCCTTCAATACACCAGGAGGAGATAAACCTTTGTCCTTATAAACTTGTGCAATACAAAGAGTGATCCACTTTGCTAAGGACAGTTTCGAAACTGCTTTGCCCAAAAATGGTTTTGAAAAAGAGACAAACAACTGATCCAACTTCCGGAAGGGTTTAGTCCTATGGAGGTAAAAATTAAGCTGTCTATGGACATCCAATAAATGAAGCTTATGTTCACCTCTATTTTGGAAATTTGGGAAGAAGACTGGCAAATTTATAGACTGATTAATATTGGCTGCTGAGGACACCTTGGGAAGAAAGGAAGGGTTCGTACGCAGCAAAACCCTATCCTTGTGGAAAACCAAATAGGGGGGCAAGGAGGATAAGGCCTGCAACTCTGAAACTCTCTTGGCTGACGTGATGGCGACCAAGAAGGCTGTCTTCCATGACAAAAACTTAATCGGAACTGAACCGGCTGGCTCGAAGGGGGGAGAGATCAAGGCCTGAAGGATTAAAGTCAGATCTCAGGGGGGAACCGTTTCTTTAACTGGTGGTCGCAATAAAAAAGTGCCCTTCAGGAAAGCTTTACACAATTTGGCAGAAGCCAGAGCAACCTTATTTTCACCCACATGAAAATTAGAGATGGCAGCCAGCTGAACCTTGATGGTAGAAGCACTTGCACCTGATCGAAAAAGATCGGCCAGAAAATCCAATATGACCGGAATGGGGGCTGTAAACGGGTTCAGATTGTGCTGAGAGGCCCAAACGCAAAACCGTCTCCAGTTGCTATTGAAGAGTTTCCTAGTGGAGGCTTTAAGAGAAGCTACCAGAATATTCTTAACAGGGGATGAAAGTCCGGGAGTCCTGATGATCATGGGAACTGGAGCAGCCACGCCGTCAGCTTGAGACTGTCCAGGTTGGGCAGGGGCAAGCCCGACGGGTGGGAAATCAGATGCGGGCATGGATCTAGAGTCCATGGAGGAGCGAACAGGTGAGACCAGAGGAAGGGAAACCACACCTGATGCGGCCAGAAGGGAGCTATGAGAATGACTTTGCACTGCAGCCGGCAAGCTCTCTGAAGGAACTTTGGAATAAGAGGTAACGGGGGATAAGCATACAGTAGCCCGGGAGGCCAAGCATGGACTAGAGCGTCCCTGGGGACATCCCCCGGAGGGAGGATCAGAGCTAAGAAGTTGCTGCACTTTGCGTTGTAAAGAGATGCGAAGAGATCGCAGCAAGGTTGACCCCAAACACGGAAGATCTTCTTCGCCACTTGATTGTTTCAGAGACCACTCGTAAGGCAGAAGGATTGCCCTGCTGAGACTGTCCGCTAGAATGTTGGAACGTCCCGGGATGTGCGTTGCTATGAGAAACCTGCTGGTGGATATGGCCCACTCCCAAACCCTCATGGCCTCGCAACAAAGGGGGTAGGATCAGGTCCCTCCCTGTTTGTTTATATACCAGAGTACAGACATGTTGTCTGATTGAATGGCTACCGTCCCCGGAGGTAGGACAGGGTGGAAGGCTCTCAACGCTAAAAGCACTGCCCTCATCTCCAGGACACTGATGTGTAGCTTGGTCTCTGGAGGGGACCACGTGCCCTGGACCATTCTTCCCAGGAAGTGCCCCCACCCCACCCGAGCTGGGAAGTGCCCGTGGTCACCATGGCCTGAGCCGGAGGGGCTAGAAAGCTGCGCCCCGCGAAAATGTCCACTGATTGAAGCTACCATTGGAGTGACGTTCTGCATGTCCGATTGATGCGAATGTGGAAATTCATTGGAAGGTCTAGCCAGGATCATTGAACTACTAGAGTCCACTGAAGGACTCTCATGTGAAGACGTGCAAGAGGGAGGATAGAGATTGCGGCTGCCATCGAACCCAGGGCCCTGAGAACATCGGCTGCTGTGACTACTGAGTGATCCAAGATAGCCGATACATGGAGTCTGAGATTTTCTATCCTTTCCAGGGTGAGAAAAATCTTTGACTGAATCGAATCCAACCTTGCCCCAGTGAAGTCTATGATCTGAACTGGAGCCAGGTGGGACTTGTTGATATTGATCGTGATGCCTAACTTGTGAGCCAGACCGAGGAAGTAGTGTAGGACCTGACACAAGAGACGTTTGGTGGATGCAGCGAAGAGCCAGTCGTCTAGGTAGGGGAATATCTGAATGCCCTGAAGTTTCAGGTGAGCCGCTACGGCCGCCATAACCTTGGTGAACACCCTTGGGGGCTGTGGTGAGACCAAAGGGTAGGGCTCTGAATTGAAAGTGACTGGCCCCTAGCCGGAAGCGTAGAAACCTCCACCTCCTGCAGCTCCTGTGGACCTTGATGTGATAGTAAGCGCCCTGGAGGTCTAACAAGCACATCCAGTTGCATTCTCTCAGAAACGGTAGAATGGACTGTAGAGTGACCATCCGGAATTTTTGTTTCTCTACCGACAGGTTGAGGATAGACAGGTCCAGAATGGGCCTGAGGTCCCCGTCTTCTTTGGCACTAAAAAGAACCTGGAGTAGATGCCTGATCCGGATTGATCTGGGGGGACCGGCTCGATGGCTCGTTTTTGTAGCAGCTTTGAAACCTCTAAGGCTGCAGCCTCCCTGTGAGCGGGTGGAACATCTGGAAGGCATGCTGAAGTTATGAGACATGAAATGAAGGGGATAGAATATCCTCTGGATATGATGTTTAACACCCAGCAGTCTGCAGTAATGGACTACCATGCCGCTGGATGTAAGGAAAATCTTCCCCCGACTGCCTCCAGAGTAGAGCAGCCGGGCAACCCCTCAGGGTTGCTGTGCGGTTCTGTCAGAAAAAGGTTCCCTAGACCTGAAGTTTCTGGGACCCCCTCTGCCTCTGGGACGGCGTCAGTCTTGTCCCCCTCTGCCTCTGGGGGACGAATATTCCTGAGTGTCACGAAAGGACTGTGATTTCCAGAACCATATCTTCTTTTGCCCCTTCTGGTTCCTGGAATAGGACCTCTGGGGGTTAGAGAAGCAGATTCCAATGGCTGACAAAGTCTTTCCGTCCTTCTCACTCTGGGTTAGTGTGTCACATACAGTCTTCCTAAAGAGGGATGATCCATTGAAAGGGGCATTGATGAAAGACGCCTTAAAGGGGTCCGCAAACTGACACAGCCTGATCCAGGTGTGACGCCTCAAGGCAACGCCTGTACCAGCAGCTCTAGTGGCTCCCTCTGTAGCATGAGAGAGGAGATGCATAGAGGTATTTGTCACTGATTTCAGTGTAGTCATCTTCGCAGTGAAAGACTGCTTGTCCTGTTGTGACAGAGACTCCGGGGGCGACTCAGTTAGTTCCGATATAAGGTCTCGCTGCAGTCGGATAACATGTGCCAAGTAATTCAGCGCACAAATAGAAAATGTCGCTGACGAGTACATGCGCTTCCCGAAACGATCCATCAACCTGGGCTCTTTGTCTGGTGGATGAACCAAGAACTCTCCTGTGCGGGTTCCTTCATTGTGGCAGCTGCAACCACCAAAGCGTCTACCGGGGCTCCTTTGGACCATGCCTGCCTATCAGATGGCGGGGAAAGAATTTTGTCTGGCTTTTTGGGTATAGGCTCTACGGTGTCAGGATCCTTCCATGCCCTAGTGGTGATAAAGTCCACCCAAGGGTCCGCTGGAGGGGAGAATCAGGAAGTAGATGGGCCTGCACCAAAGGCCTCCAGGAATAAGGACTCATCCGCAGAGGGTTTGGGGGCTGACCAACCTCCTCTTTGGCAGAGGATCTCCATAATGTCTCCGAACGAGACGTCCTCGGTAGGTGATCTGGGGGAACCTTCTCCTTCATCCAAGTCCGTATCAACGGTAATGGACTCAGGGGAGTCCAAGTGCCTCCTCTTACACTTGCGCTTATGAGGTTCCTCTCCAGTGGGATTCTCTGGAGAAGATTCGTAAACCTCTGGGGGTTCCCTGAGGGGAACAAGCTGGGGTTGCTTTGGCATGAGCTGTCCCTGAGACAGGGTAATGGGAGCAGAATCCAAAATCAGAGGGGTCTGGGTAGGATCCGAGTAGGTGAGCTGTGGTCTCAACCCCTGGGAGAGAACCCTTTCCACTGCCCCAAATGCCGATGGAGAGCACACCTCCGTAGAACGTAAGGAAAAGGCTCTCCCTGGCACTGAAGCAGGGATCGGAGCCGACGGAGGGGTAGTCCAGGCACAGAGGATGGGATCCAAAAGAGCCAGATCTTGACCCTTGGGTCCGACTCCCCCACCACGGCTCCGAGAGTCTCCTGGATCTAAGATCGGATCAGATGAACTCAAGGTGACGGCCGGCATCGAGGAAACGAGAACCATTGGCGCAAACCCAACAGCTCCGAAAGGTCTCGGACCCGAGAACCCCGAAGCGTCGGGTCGGATCGGATCGGGGAAGGAGCAATAGGGTGGAACACAGTTGAAGAAGGAGGACCCTCTCCAATGGGAGAGGGCCCTGGTAAGACCCCCATCTGAATCTGATTCTGGATGAACCTCCTCATCAGCCTGTCCATATCCAGGTCGGAGAGACTCTGAGTCGACCTGGAGGAAGCAATCGACTCGGGTCTGGGCCGGATCTGAGGGGAGTGCCTCGGCTCCGATGGCTCAGTCAGCTCCGGCGAGAAACGGGGAGAGCAGAGCCGAGGAGAACGAGACCTGGGTGCCTTTGAAGAGGGGCTGGAAAAAGACTCCCTGTCCGGTGATCTTTTTCTGGGCCTGTCCCTCTCCCTGTGGCTCTTCTTATCCCTTCTGTCCCTACCTCTCTGGGACGACTCCGATGAAGCAGGCCTGGCGGGCGGTTGTGTCCCTGCCTGCACAGTGTCACTGGCTGGAGAGGAAACCGAGCCAGACTCTAGGGCAGAAGCTGGTAGCAGACCCTTAGCCACAAGCTTAGCCCGGTGATCCTTCAAAGCCCTAGGGTTAAAGCCTAAACAAATGTCGCAGGATGCAGACAGATGGGCGACCCCTAAACACTGAACACACAGAGTGTGGCCATCGGCTGGTGAGAGCTTGTGACCACACTCTGTGCACTTCTTAAAAAGAACCTTAGGCTGTTCAGCCATAGTAGAGACAGTAAAAGGCCTAATGGCCCACTCACACACACACACTTTAACAAGGATTGGGCCTAGGCGGGAAACCATTATCACAAACAAAAACACTTATAACTAACTTTTTTTTTTTTTGCAACTAACACGACGATCAACGCAAAGGGAGGAAAAAAAAGGGAAAGGTATTCACACTCAACTATCACAAAAAGAGCAAAGAAACCTTACCACCTTGCTTAGAGCTCAGAGACCACGATGCTAACTCTTAGAGCGGCAAACGAGATCTGGGGCTAGATAGGAGGAAGTGATGTAATATAGGTAAGGGAGGAGCTTGGAGCTCAGAGCTGATGCTTGAAAAGCGTTGCTGGCTCGGATCCGAATCGGATCGTATACCCATATGTGCAGAATGAATGAAGTCAACTACTTCAGATTCTACATTTATGGTAAGTGTACACAACTGTACTATGTTCTTTGGGTTTCACTGTTGCAGTCATCACATTTGGGTTGATTCCCAAAGTTGAGGAAAAGGATGAACGCAGTCAATGAAACTAGAGGCTGGCTAGGATCCCCTGCAAGACTGCAGAGGCAAACCCTGCCCTGGATTTGGAGAAGAGAGGCAGGTGGTAATGTTTGGTAAAAGTGTGAACAGATGTCCAGGTGGCAGCCTCCAAAATGTCCCTGGTGGTTACTCCTCTGAAGAAAGCTGCAGAGGGGGATGCTGCTCTGGTGGAGTGTGTCCTGACCCCCTTGGGGGGGGAGGCTTTCCATGCTGTTTGTAGCAGAAATGGATGCAGTGTGCTATCCATTTGGAAATGGCTTGCTTGGAGATGGCTTTGCCTTCTGCCCCTGTAGCAAAGCTAACCAGCAATTGATCAGACTTTCTGAAGGATTTAGTCCTGTCTAGATAGAATCTGAGCTGTCTGTGCACATCTAGAGAGTGAGGAATCCTTCCCCCCTTGTTCTGGGGATTAGGAAAAAAGGTGGGCAAATGAATGGATTGGTTGAGAGCCACACTGGACACCACCTTGAGCATGAAAAAGAAGTTATGTCTTACCATAACGTTCCATCTGTGTTGTTGATCTTCTTCCAGTCATCACTGATGGGTTTGCTTCCGAGCCCTTGGAACAGAGTCGGCCTAATACCAAGCTCGTGTACACCAAAAACTCTCGAGCTAAGCTGCTACCCACAATGCCCTTCTCCCAGTTACCTCAGATTGAGTTTGCATGCAACATATAAAATAAAAGCATAGGCCATTTCTGCGTAGAAACCCTGAAACACCACAAGGACCCAGAAGATCCACCAGGAGCCTTTGGTGGGGGACGGAGGGAGGGTGTGATGACTGGAAGAAGATCAACAACACAGACCGAACGTTATGGTAAGGCATAACTTTTTTTATCTGATGTTGTTAATCTTCTTCCCATTCATCACTGATGAACCACTGAGCCGAAGTACGCTCTTCCCCTGGAGACCAAATCCAATTTGTAATGTTTGATGAAAGTATGGGGTTTAGCCCAAATGGCTGCTGCGCAAATGTCATCCATGGAAGCCCTGGAATGAAAAGAAACAAAAGTTGCGATGGCTCTCGTTGAATGAGCTTTGATATGAACAGGTTTAGATTCATTTGCCAATGAGTATATAAAGGTAATGCAATCTTTGAGCCATTTTGATAAAGTGACTTTTGATACGGCACATCCCATTTTTGGACCAGAAAAGGAGATGAAAAGTTGATCCGACTTGCGGAAAGATTTAGTCCTATCCAAGTAGAAACGTAGTTGTCTATGTATGTCCAATGAATGTAGACAGTATTCCTCCTTGTTGAAATAATTTGGAAAAAAACACAGGGAATTCAATGGACTGGTTAACAGAGAAGTCAGACACCACTTTGGAGAGAAAAGATGGATTAGTACAAAGAGATACTCTGTCTTTATAGAAGATTAGATATGGGTTCTTGATGCATAAGGATTGTAACTCAGATATCTGTCTGGCTGATGTGACCACTACCAAAAACAGAGATTTCCATGATAGGAATTTAAGGTCACATGTCATGGCAGGCTCAAAAGGGGGTAGAGAGAGAGAGAGACTGTAATACCAGAGAGAGATTCCATGTCTCTACAGGCTGCCTGATAGGGGGGTCTGCTATGGAAAACTCCCCTGAGAAAGGTCTTGCACAGATGGGTGGAGATAAGAGAACTGAGCCATTATGAAAATTGGAGATAGCTGCTAAGTGGACTCAAATAGTAGAAGCTGATACCCCATCGTCAAACAACTCAGAAAGGTACTGACGTATAACAGCTGTAGGAGTTGAAAAAGGGTCTACCATCTGATTATTAGACCAAATAGCGAACTCTTCCATTTATCTCTGTAGAGTTTCCTGGTGGATGGTTTACAGGAGGCCAGAATAATATCGTGAACAGGTGAGGAGAGGGTTTCCTGCCTGGTGACTAACGGAAGTGGAGAAACCAAGCTGTCAGCTTGAGAGTGAACAGATTTGGGAGAGTCAACCCTTGGGGGTAAGAGATTAGGTCCTGATGAGTGTCCAGGATCCATGGAGGTTGTAATAGGTGAGGCCGGAGGAAGGGGAACCATACTTGCCGAGGCCAAAAAGAGGCAATGAGGATCACTTTGCATCTCAACCGAATTGCTTTCTTTAGATATAGGGGTATCAAAGGTATTGGAGGATAAGCATAGAGGAGACCCGCGGGCCAATCGTGCATCAAAGCATCTCTCGGTGATTTCCCATCTGGAGGAAAAAGGGCAAAGAAGCTGCTGCATTTGTTGTTTGAAGGGGAAGCAAAAAGATCGCAGCAAGGCTGGCCAAATGGCTGAAAATTTCTGCAGTCACGATCTGGTTGAGAGACCACTCGTGTGGAAGGAGGATGCATCCGCTCAGCCTGTCTGCAATCACGTTAGAGCTCCCCGGGATATGCGTTGCTATAAGAAAGTGGTTGGAAGCTATCGCCCAATGCCAAATTCTCATGGCCTCTTGACACAGGGGGTAGGATTTGGTCCCTCCTTGTTTGTTTATGTACCAGACTACAGACATATTGTCTGACTGGATTGCAATTGTCCCCAATGGAAGGAGCAGATGAAGTGCCTGCAACTCCAACAGCACCGCTCTCAACTCCAGGATGTTGACATGCAAGTTGGCTTCCAAGCTGAACCACATGCCTTGGACGGTCTTTCCCTGAAAATGGCCCCCCCCACCCTATCAGGGAAGCATCTGTGGTCATTTTGGCATTGGGTTGAGGAGTCTGGAAGGGGCGGCACCAAAGAGTTTCGTCTGCTCTCATCCACCAAAGAAAATCTTGCTTGCAGAAATTGGTGATGAGAATCTGTGAGTTTAGAGGATTAAGACTGGATTCCACTGGGACAAAAGGCGCCATTGTAACAGTCTCATATGCAGTCTTGCCAGGGGACCAATCGGGATGGCTAACGCCATAGACTCCCACAGCCTGTAGAACTTCCCTTGCTGACACCTTCCTTTGACAGAGTATCACTTGCACTTGTAGTCTTAACCTCTGAAGTCTGTGAGGTGGGAGAGAGACCTGGCTTGTTTGAATACTGAATACTGCTCCTATAAATTCCAATTGCTGGGTAGGATGAAGATTGTATTTCTCCCAGTGTACTGTGATGCCTAGAAACTCCGCCAGTGCTAGAGTGTAGCGGAGGGCCACGATCAGTAGGCGCTGGGTGGGGGTGGAGAAGAGCTACTCGGATAAATATGGAAACACCTGGAATCCCTGAAGTCTCAGATGAGTTGTTACCACTGCTAGGCATTTCGTGAACACTCTGGGGGCCGTCCATTTTGATGTGGTAATATGCATCCTGGAGGTCTATTGAGCACATCCACACACCCTCCCAAAGAAAAGGGAGAATGGATTGTATCGTGACCATGCAGAATTTGGTTTGAACCACTGATTTGTTTAGTTGGCTGATATCCAAAATGGGTCTCCAGTCCCCGGTCTTTTTTGGCACCAAAAAGAATCCTAAGTAGAAACTGGATCCGCACTGGTCTGGGGGGACTGGTTGGATGACTTGTTTTTGACACAGCTTTCCTATATCTGAAGTCACCTCTTCTCTTTGACTGGTGGAAAATCGGGAATGCATTTTGAAGGTCTTGGGCAAGATATTAGAGGGATGTAATAGCCTCTGGAAATGATTCTCTGCACCCACCAATCATTTGTAATAGAGTGCCAGGCAGTTTGGTGCAGAGAAAAATGAGCCCCGACTGCTTCCAGAGGAAAGCAATCGGGCAGGGCTTCAGGAGTGCTGATAAGGTCATCTGGAGAAAGAATCCCTGGAGTCCTGGTTTCAGGGACCCCCTCGGCCCCTAAAGGGGTGTCTTCCACTATTGGAACCCCCTCTGCCTCTGGGGGAATCCTCACCACGTACACTGTGGAAAGGGCCTTGAGATTTTTTTGTGCCATATCTTTCCACTCCTCTGGTTCCTGGAGAAAGAGCACCGAGGTTTGGAAAAACGTAGGCCAACAGCAGACAAGGTCTTCCCATCTTGTTCGCACCTGGCTACTGTGTCCTTCACTTTAGAACCGATCAAAGCAGACAGTTCGATAGGGGCGTTCAAGAAGGAAGACTTGAAGGAGTCCGCGAGGTCACAAATGCGCATCCAGGTGTGGCGTCTCATAACTATGCCTGCACCCACAGCTCTAGCCGCCCCTTTGGTTGCGTGGGACGAGTGGGAGACAGACTCTAGGGTTGCAAGCTAAGAAGCAACTTTGTCACATGCCCCGTCAGAAACTTCACCCACGAGGGCTCCAGACAGTTTGGAGATGAGATCCCTTTGGAGCCTTGTAAAATGTGCCAAGTAATTCAGAGACCTGACTGCAAAGGTCGCTGAAGCAAAGACTCGCTTCCCTAATCTGTCCACTGCCCGGGACTCTCTGTTGGGTGGGTGGACATGGACAGTAGGACTTTCCTCCGCAAGATCCTTTTTTGTGGCCACCACCAGCACCATAATGACTACTGGCAAGCCTCTAGACCAATGGGGGTGTTCCTCTGGTGGGGAAAGAATCTTGTCCGGTTTCCGGGGAATGGCCTCAACGGAATCAGGGTTCTTCCATGCATGCTGCACGATGAGCTGGACTAACTCATTGGCAGGTGAAGTCACCCAAGAAGTAGAAGGCCGAGAGCGGAAAGCCTGCAGGAAGACGGACTCCTCTGAGGAAGGATTGGAGGGCTTCCAGTCACCCCTCTGCTTGAATATTTCCAGGATGTCTCCAAAGGAGACATAGTCAGGAGGTGACCGTGGGGACCCATTCCCATCATCGTAATCTGTATCCTCAGTGAGGGATTCCTCCAGGGAGTCCAGGTGTTTCCTCTTACATGCCTTCTTCTGAGGGGGTTCTTCAGTGGGAACGTCTGAAGAAGACTCAGAAGAGAGATTATCCTGGACAGGGGTTTCCTGAGGCTTGTGCTTTCGGTGTCCTGGGGAGGTGGCCTGTGATAGCTGTAGCTCAGAGGGAGCAGAGGGAAGATCCTCCTAGTGCTTTCAGAAGCAAACACCCTCTCCACCACCCGGAAAGCCGGTCCATCTGAAGAGAAATGGGAGCCCGGAACCAAGGAAGACAATCTCAGAACTGGGGATACACCCTGCTCCACAAGGCCCGCTCCCGGGGACGGGGCCTCAAGCAAGATCGGGGTGGGTGCCAGCTCCGGATCCAAAGACGGAACCGATAAAAAACTTGGAAACGTACTGGGAGCCGAGGGTTCCACCCCCCCAACTTGAGACTGAGGAAGGGACGGTTCCGAAGGAACCGAAACCCAAAGGCGGGGGGGCCTCAAAGCTTCAGAGAGAGTCACTGTCTGTGCCAAGGAAAGGGTTCCCACCAAGGACGTCAGAACTGTGGGCCTTGGATCCAAGGGAGGAGAATAAGTAGGAGTCATGGGGGCAATAGAACCAAAACCCGAAGTGGGATGGGTTTATGGAAAATTTGCAATCCCTCTGGCTATCAACAGCTGATTGAACAGGCGCACCACATCCAATTCAGATAGACTCCTGGTGGACCTTACAGATACTCTGGAAGAGGAGTCAGGGTGGTCCAGAAAAGGGCTATAAGCTTGGCCTGAAAATGGGTTCAATGACGGGGAGTACTGGGTCCGTGGTGTAGGAAATGTCGGCACCAAAGATTCCAACTTGGAGACAGGTAGTAGGGCCACTAACGCTGCTGAGAAAGGACTCGGAGCCAAAGAAATAGCTGGAGTGGAAGTCATTATCGGCTCCAAGGTGATAGTTGGGACCGACTTTGGTGCGGTGAGGGGCGAGGTCAGTGCCAAGGTTATGGCAGACAATAATGCTGGAGCCAAAGTTGTTACAACACTTGGTACCATAGAGGGCGGCGCCGATGTAGAAGTCAGAGTAGTGTCCACAGAGGCCACTGGAGCTGAGCTCGGAACCGAAATGGTCGCAGCCAAGAGACCGATCTTATGCTCTGTAGAAGACTTGTGGGCCTTATGCCTGTGGGACTTGCCCTTATCACCTGCCGGTGAGGATGTTTCTTGTCCTTCAATGGAGGGGTTGAGACCTCCGACACAGAAAGGGACTCCGAGAAAGGTGAAGATAGTAGGCCTTTCAAAATAAGCTTATTTTTCCTTTCATTCAGCATCTGCTGACTGAAACTTAGACAAATGTGGCAAGGAGGGTTCAGAGACTAGTGGGAAACCCACAGACAATAGACACAATCATCATGTAAGTCGCTGTTGGGGAGTTTGCCATTGCAGGATGTGCAATGTTTGAACCCCGAAGTCCCTTTTTTATCAGACATATTCAATACAGAATCAAACTAATGCAAAAAAGATACAGAAAGGAAAGAGAGAAATACCAACAATGGTATTAAGAATACCACAAGGGTAGAGAAGGGCGTTTACCAACGATGGTAAGAGAAAGATACCCGTGGTTAGAGCTAGGTACAGATAATACAGTAGAAAAAGAATTAGAACAGAAAAAAAATTCAAAATACAGCAAATTTTTATAAAATATAACACTTAGCTGGACAGCTCGGTGAAACGCTGCTATATGGCTGCTCAGCAAACGAGATCTGAGATAACTGGGAGAAGGGCATTGTGGGTAGCAGTTTAGCTCGAGAGTTTTTGGTGTATGTGAGCTTGGTATTAGGCCGATTCGGTTCCAAGGGCTCGGAACTGAACCCATCAGTGATGAATGGGAAGAAGATTAACAACATCAGATGGATGGGTTAGTTCTGAGGGATGCTCTGTCTGCATGGAAGATGATGAAAGGTTCCACAGCCATGAGTGCTTGCAGCCGAGAGACTCTTCTGGCTGAAGTGATGGCCAGAAGGTATGCTGTCTTCCAGAAGAGACATTTTAGCTCTGCAGAAGAAGCTGGTTTAAAAGTGGGCAGGGTGAGCTTTTCCAATACAAAGTTATGGTCCCAAGCTGGTGTTGGTGCCCTTCTGGGTGGCCTCAAGTTGCTATCCCCTCTGAGGAACTGTTTGATCAAAGAGTGTGAGAAAAGGAGCTGCTCAGAGGGAAAGTGAGCAGAAATAGCAGAGCCATGAATTTTTATAGAGGAAAAAGAGAGGTCACTGTGTAGTAGGGTCAGCTAAGTAATCCAGGATGAGAGCGAGGGAGGGAGGGAGGGCTGTGCCGTATTGGCTCCCTTAGCCTGGATCCAGGTGCAGAACCTTTTCCATTTATCAGCATAAGACCTTCTGGTGCTAGGACGTCTGGCCTCACGGTTAACATCCAGAATCTGTTTACTGAGGTTGGCAGATTGGTTCAGAGTTGGGGAATAAGCCAAGCTGCCAAATTGAGAGTCTGCAATTGGGGATGCATGAATTCCCCTTTGCTCTGGGTCAGGACGTTTGGAATCTGAGGAAGATGTCATGGGGGTAGCAAGGACAGGCTGTGCAGCAAGAGGTACCAGTGATGGCGGGGCCAGTCTGGAGCTATAAGAATGGTCCTTGGTTTTTCCTCCCTTATTTTGAGCAGTACCCTGGGGATGAGAGGTAGGGGAGAAAAGGCATAGACCAACAGATTAACCCAGGGGAAGGACAGGGCATCCACTTTCCAAGCCATGTAGTGATGCTCCCTGGTGCAGAATTTGCTGAGCTGATAGTTGGTGTGGGAGGCAAACAGGTTGACCTTCGGGGTTCCCCACTTCAGAGTTATTTGGGTGAAGGTACTTCTGTTAATTTGCCACTAGTGTGGGTCCAGAAGATTTCTACTTAATTGGTCTGCTAGAGAGATGAGACAGCCTGGTAGGAATTGTGCTAACAGGTGTAGTTGCATGGCAGAGGCTGTGTGCCAAACGGTCATGGCCAGCTTGCATAGAGGGTAGGAGTGAGTCCCTCCCTGCTTGTTGATGTACCACATCACAGTGTTGTTGTCTGTTTTGATCAGGAGAGCCCCCTGGAGAGAGAAGGGACTTTTAAGCTATCAAGGCGTGCTGCACAGCCATCATCTC
This sequence comes from Protopterus annectens, assembly GCF_019279795.1. Lineage (NCBI taxonomy): Eukaryota > Metazoa > Chordata > Ceratodontiformes > Protopteridae > Protopterus > Protopterus annectens. The sequence goes on along the minus strand of NC_056748.1, from coordinate 186,857,576 downwards.
TTTTTGACTGATGTGCAGAGGGATTTGCTGTGGGCTTCATTGGCCCTATATGCACCTGCTGTCCAGGTATGCTCCCCAAGCATAGTCTGATGAGTCTGTGATGAGGGTCTGGGCTGCAGGGGGAGAGGAGAAAGGCATTCCCTTGTTGTGGGAGCATGCTGTTGCCCACCACAGAAAATCTTTTCTGAGGCAAGGAATTATAGGTAGAAGAGTTTCCAGGTCTTGAGAGTGTTGGCACCAAAGGCTCTTTAGCTACCATTGAAGTTTTCTCATATGCAGTCTGGCATATGGAATGAGTAGAATGCAAGATGCCATGAACCTCAGAGCTTGCAGGATATCTTCCTTGCAGTTAGCTGGGGCCTGGTGGCTAGTTGAGAGAAGTAGGCTGTCAGGAAAATTTGTTTCTCTGGAGTAAGGTATACCATCTGGGAAGCTGTGTCCAGACTTGCTCCCAGGAAGATTATCCTTTGGGTGGGCATTTGTTTGGATTTATTTTCGTTGACTGTGTACCCTAGGGAGGTTAGTATGGTCTTTACAATGGACAGGTGCTTGAGCAGCTTCTCCTGGCTGTGTGGATGTATGGGTAAATCTGAATATTTCTTTGTCTGCAAAAGGCAATGGCCGGAGCCAAACATGTTATGAAAACTCTGGGAGCAGTAGATAAGCCAAAGGGAAGTGCAGAGAACTGAAAGTGTTATGATCCTGCCCTGAAGATATTTCCTGCATGATTCCCTGATAGGAATGTGGAGGAAGGCCTCTTTTAGATCTAGGGTGGCTAGCCAAGCGTCCTTGGAGAGCATGGGTAGCAGCTGCTGGAGGGTGAGCATTTTGAATTTTGGGATCATCAGGAAGGTGTTGAGAATGGATAGATTGAGGATGGGGAACCAGGTGCCCTCTTTTCTGGGCACCAGAAAAAGTCTGGAGTAGAAACCTTGGCCTATATGTTCTGCAGGAACATGCTCTACTGCCCTCATAGAGAGCAGGGAAAGGATTTGCTTTTGAGCCTCTGCCCACTGATTTGGTGGTAGATCTGGGAACCCTTTTGGGGTTGGAAGGGTGTGGAAGGAAAATTTGTATCCCTGAGACACAATGTTCAGAACCCAGTGGTCCTTGGTAATGGTGGCCGAGGTGCTTGAGTGAAAGGAGAGTTTTCCTCCTAGGGGTAAGTGAAGGTGGGCAGAGGGAGGGGTGGAGGAGGTGAGTCATTGTGAGTTCTTACCACAAGGAGGTGGCTTAGAACTCTCTGGTTTTGAAGTGGAGGTAGTCCAATGCTTAGATCTCTGCATTCCCTGGGGATGCTTCCATGGGGCCTAGACTGGGCCAGTTTACTGGGAACTGGAAAGGACCAGTGTTTGGAGGGACAATGCCTACTGAACCTAGGGGGCTGGACCTGCAAGAAATCCTTAACTGTTTGCACCGATTTTGCTTTTTCTTTCATCTTTTTTAAGACGCTTCTAGGGCGTCAAAACCACAGTGCAAGGTGTGTGTAGTTACTTGGCTTGCAGAATGCATTAACTCTTGTAAATCTTTAGAGTCTGCCCAGGCAGAAAAGGAAGACATTTTTTGTTTGAGGAGTTCCAAGGTATGCTGCTGAAATTTCAGCATATGGAAATGACAATTTAGTGCCCTGATAGCAAGAGTAGCTAAGGTGTATACTTTCTTACCTCATCTGTCCAAAGCACGGGAATCCCTGTCCAAGGGGGTGGGATTCTTAGTAGAGGTTGCTTTAATCCCTTTTGGCCCTTGAGAAATGACCTCAGGGTCAGCTGTAGGATTTTTAAAAAGATATTTGTGTGGGTCAGGGACTCTATAGTACCTGTCTGGTTTTCTGGGAGCAGGACGAAGGGTGTCAGGAGTCAAGCTGGATTCGAGGAAAACACCCTCCACATCATCCAGGACTGGGGGGATGGCTAAGGGTCTGTGTTGTGGAAGATCTAGGAATTCCCTGAGTCTCTTTTTAGACTGAGGGTAGTCCTGACTCTCCCACTGGAAATTCTCCCTTAAGGTATGCAGGGTTTTTACAAAGGAAAAATCCTCTGGGGGAGAGGCTGAAGGAATGGAATCCTCTGCATCAGAATCCTCATAAGTGGAGAGGGGTTGCATGTCTTCATATTCAGATGCATCAGATTCATCTGTCTCTTGTTCAGACAAAACTATAGGGGCCAGATCTCTTTTCCTTTTGGAGGGGGTAGCTTGGCTTGCCCAGATCAGCATGATAAGGTCTTCCACCATTTTAAGCATTTGAGACTGAGGCAAGGTAGCAGGCGCCTGAGAGTGGGTCGTTGGTCTCTTGGGTGTGATTCTTACCCTGGGCCTAAGAAACTCGTTGGTTTTAGAAAGAACGTTAGTCTCGAAAGAAGATGTTAGTTTGTGTTGAGATTCGGTAGTGCAAAGAACTTCCTTGGAAGCCGGTGCCTGCTCAGTGACTCTGGACCCATCCAAGGTTGAGACGACCGCAGGATCCTTAGTTGAAGAAGAGTTTTGCGGCATATTGGACTCTGAAAGGGTCACGGTAGCGGCCTGCAAATCAACAGAAGCGGACATCAGGGGCTGTAAAAGCACCTCACTGAGTACCGGAGAACTGATGACTAGCTTAACGGAAGCATCGTTGGTAGGTTTGGACCTGTGCAGTCTGTCTGTCTTTATCTTTACGTTTTTTTCGGAAGATCTGCTGTCGGATGGATTACTGAAGCCATATCGGAATTCGAGCACTGTAAGGGCCCAATGACGGATAGTTCTGGCGTTGAACAAAGCACAGAAGCGACGAGGGATGTAGTGGTCTGGGCCTAAAAAAGTGACACAGTTGGAGTGGAAGTCTCGGTGTGGTATTTGTTTTCCACAGGCGAGACAATTATTAACTTTTTCTGACATCGGTTAGTGTAAGAAAAAATGATCCTTAAAGGGGTACTTAGCTTTAGAAGAATTCAACTTGAATTCGGTAGACGAAAACTTAGGTAGCGGGCGACTGGCACTTGTGTGAACTGCTTCTGCTTCAGGCTCCATGGCAAGAAATACTGATGTAATGGCGTTGGCTGCCTTACTTTGTACTACTGACGACTTGATGTCAGTCCTCAAGCGACAGCAACTGATGCAGAAATACTAAGTCTCTGGAATCCGGCCGAGGGCTACCCTGGCAGGGATAACCCAAATGTGATGACTGCAACAGTGAAACACGAAGAACATAGGCTCTGCTTTAAAATGAGAGTGAAGTGGGAGGGAAAGACAGCACAGCAGAAAGGAGGGAGAGGAAGCTAGGAAGGAATAAGGACAAGGTCATGCAGAACAGTGAATTCAGGAAATCAGAAAATAGGGAGAGGAATTAAATACAGAGGATAACTGTTGAAAGAAAGTGTGTGGAAAGTAGCAAAGAGGCAAGAAGGCAGTATGAAGCTAATGTGAGAGAGGTAATGAAGCTTTAATGGAGGCAAGAAGACATATGGAGGTAACAGGGAAAGAAGGTAACAACGAATGTAAGGAAAGGAAGGAGTATGAAAGGTAAAATCAGATGGTCATAAAGAAAGATGTGGGTATATGTCATCTGGTGAAAGGTTAGAAGGAGAAGGTATGGACAATGGGAAGAAAATATGGACTAACAGAGCAGACATCAAGAGGCATGTAAAGGCAGTAGGGTCATTGGGTTGCTCAGCAACACAAGAAGGCAAAAGAAAATAAATGATAGTGAAGCATACAAGGGTGGGACAACCAAGAAGCTGGCCATTGATAAGAGAAGATTTGTTATGGCAATCCTGCGACACAGGGTATTTAAGAATAATAGGGTAGGCAACGATGCAATATATGGTATGCAAGGAATGATGGGAGGTTGAACAAAAAATAAATGTCTTTCAGATTCTATCATTAGGGGTCACCACAGGGGATCACCGGTCTGCAAACTAATTGGTGATGGAGGTTTTACTGTGTCGAGTTGCCAGCTTGGCACACAACCTTCTCAGAAGGCACACACACCTACTGCATGTCTTTAAAACTCATTTCACCGCATTAACAAGGTGAAAATATGAAGAGAGAGGTGGGGCAGCTGAGGTATGAAAGGCAGGCAAAGAGCCCACTGTCAGCTTCCTAGCAGTAAACCAGTTAGAGGTAAAAGGGAGAACTAATATACTGATGCTATTTACAGCTTGCCTGATGCAAAAGACAGGCACGATAACCTTAAGGGCAAGATTAAGGGATGAGCAAGAAAGTAAAGGGCAGTTATGATGAAAGATTTCAATCTGCCTAAGGCAGATTAGACTATTCTGCCATGCAAACATAGGCAAAGACAGGCTAACGAAAATATTCCACACAGAAGGGTTCAAAAGGTAGATAAATGTTGAAAGAAGGAAAGAAGAATACTAGATCTAGTTCTGTGTGTTTACAATCAAGGGCCCAACAGGAAAACAGTGATCATGCAACAGTTTGATTTACCCCCCAAAAAAGAGAACAGTTTGTCCTACCTGGGACAAGGGGGTGATCAGGAAAAGACAGAAGAGTTGACGGACACAGGTCATGGGATATGGTGGGAACGTATGAATACAGGAGCTCTGAAACGTACATTAATGAGAGCTACTTGGGAGAAAAATGAGAGAAAAGACTGTGGAGGGTTGTAATGGCAGAGAAAGGAAGAAAATCAGTAAGTTTCACTAGAATGCAATAATAGTTGTAAGAAGAAGAAAAAGTAGAAGAAATAAAGGGAATACACACAGAAGGGGAAGGACCAGTGGGAGAGCTACAGCGAGTCTAGAAACAAGAATGCAAAGTATACAGGAGAAAGGAAAGAATGGAGAGAAAACTGGTGTCAGATACTAAAGGACAATTAAAAAAAATAAATACAAAACAAAAAAAAAAAAAACACTTTAAAAAGAAAAAAGAAGCATGGAGGGAAGTGGGTGAACTGACCTGGGAAATTCAGAAGGATGAAGGGATCAAGAACCAGGACAGAATTTTAAATGAATATTTCTCATTGCTGTTCACCAAGGAAATGAAGGCAGAATCTAAGTTTGAGCGGTACAACCAAAGAAATGGGATGGGTAAATAGATGAGGTGATAATAGCTGAGAAAGACAGGCAGGTAATTAAAGTATTACAGGATGACAAATTCAGAGGCCCGATGGAATCCCTCTCCCAAGATATTCAAAAGCACTGTTGGGACACTAGAACTACTAAGAATTCTTACTTCACACAGGAAATGGGTGATTATGGATTTTTTTTTTTTTTGCATTCTTTTTATTAATTTTCACAACACATTACAAATCATTGCATTCCCCATAGGATACATCCATCAACAATAATCAGAACATCTTCTTCTTCTTCTTTTGGCTTTTCCCAGTTAGGGGTCGCCACAGCAGATCACCTGTCTGTCATGACTGGCAGTGGAGTTTTACGGTGTCGAGTTGCCAGCTCGGCACCCAACCTTCCACAGAAGGCACACACACACACGCATGCACTCACACCTACGGCCAATTTTTTATTGTGTCCAATCCACCTAAAGCATGTCCTTGGGATGTCGGAGGAAACCTACACGACCACAGGGAGGACATGCAGACTCCACACAGATGGCACCCCAGCCGAGGATCGAACCGGAGAACCTCTTGTTGTGAGACGGCAACGCTAACCACTGCACCACTGTGGCAGCCCTAACAATAATCAGAACATCAAAAGGATTAAATCATCTGGCTAGCAAATACATTTCTCTACAAAATAAAAAACATTCAGAACAATCAGAACAGGGAATCCCATAGTCCATATTATAGAGGAAAAGAAAAGAAAGATGAAGAGTACCCTCCACCATACCTCTCAACTGTACAGATTTTCGCAGAATGTCCAAATTTCTGCCTCATATTTTTGGTGTGTTCCTCCTAAAAGCTGTACCTTTCTGGCAAATAGCTGAGGATTGAAGTAATTAAATAATAACAAACATTTGAATTTAAGACTCCACATCCTTCAGAAAATTCATGCTAATGCAAAACCTATTATTCCATCAACCTTTTAAGTTTGTAAGTGCAATATTTAAAATCTGTCCCTATTTGTCTTCCCATCATTTTAGGCTTTGTCCAGATTTTTTACTCTAAGTGGTCGAGAGGTATGCCCTCCACTCCCACTCAACCTCTGTTTACTAGTATGCAGTATTTTAATATCTGGGTAATGGGTAATGCCTTTCTTTGGAGAATTCACACACTGATCAGCACTGTCTCACCTCAAAAACTCTTCTTTTCTCTTTCCTACTTCCTATAAATACCTAAATTACATTGTAAACTCCTTGCTTTCAGAAGTATACTGGCTTGGTATGGCTTCAGGAATTCTGTCCTGTATTCCTTTCGTCTTCATTTTTAAGTTCCCTGTATCTACACATTCCTTCAATATTCCTAATCAAAGAGCACATGCTCTACAGGACCCACATCCTTCTTCTAGCTGGGCACAATCCAATTTTTTATCAAGCCAACCAGAGTTAGCAGCTTTACATTCTTCTTTTATTCTACTAAGGCCTTTTCATCTCTTTTTACTGACCTGTACTCAATACACAAGGCCCATAAATGTATCACTTCCACACAGTCACTTAATTTCAGTGGTGTAAAGCACGACTTATGTCAAATTCAGAACTGCTAATCCTCTACTGTTCCAAACCATTAAAAGCTCTAAAAATTACTTTCACCTTTCCCCATCTATCATTATCTTGTCAGCCTTTTCCATCTTTCCAACCTACTCACAGTCTTTATTTATTTGTTTGGCTTGTTAACCATTTGAGTGCGCTTGTCAGAGGACCCATTTCAGCCACAACCCAGGCCAATTAGGCTACACAATACAATACAGTACAACACAATAACATACAATGGACTATGACCCTGTAATATACAAGAATGGATATTACTTTAAGTTAGTACAACAATTTGGTCTTTGTGGAATACAAAGATGGAGTCACAGCATGTTAGGATATCCTGTTTACAAATCAACACTGAACACTGTGCAGTAAATTAAGCCAATTTACAGGCAAAAAAAAAAAATTGATATCACTATCAGTACTTCTTGGGCCAAGAGCTAGTCTCTTGACTTGCTGTATTCCTGCCTAATAAAATCATTACAATGGTTTCAACCTATTACACTTCTTTGGAATTAATTATACTGATTTAGAATTTTGATGTCTCTAGTACTAAGCTCATCCTGGTAAAAGGTGGTGTAACAAATGAATGGCTGAGGTATTAAGCTGTTTTAAGTCTGTTCTGATATTACTAAGTATAAGGCTCGAGAAGACAGACTGGGTGGTCTCAAATTTGGGCATTATGAGTTATGAAGATATGGTAATTGACTAATAGGTCAGTGATATGACATGGTTGTGGGAATGAGCTAGCCTGCATCCCAGAGGCACCGGCATTTGTTCAGCTGGATTAGACGGGATTTTAGTCAGTTTTTTAAACAGTTATCCTTGATTGCTAGTGGTATATCATTTCAGAGTGTCAGAGCTAGTTTGCCAAAGGCTTGTTGTGTGGTGACATGCTTAAAAGGAGTTCAATGGTGTTTTATTTCTGTTCTGTGTCTCTGGGACAGTATAGATTTTAATGATGTGCAATATCTTTCATTACGTATCTTGTAAAGTTTGCAAAGCCCTCTAGTGCTCCTTCTTATCTACACCCCTTATGTCTTGCTAAGTACACTTAGTTCTTATTTCCCCTAGTGGTCAAACCTAAAAAAGTACAGTTGTGTACACTCACCATAAATGTAGATGTCCGAGTGTATTCACTGCTGCAGTCATCACATTTGGGTTATCTGCTGGCAGTAGCCCTCAGTCGGCCTGATTATCAAAGTCTTGGGTCCTGCATCGGTTGCTGTCTCATCTTCCATGACGTCAGCTAGTCAGGGGTATAAAGCATGCAGCCGACACCATTACATCAGTTTTTTTTGCCCCAGATGTCAGGTGCCCCCATAATGGAAAGCAATTATATACAAGGTTACACCTCCAACAAAAAAGCAAATACACCAAAAAGCTTTAAGCATAGTAAAAAAAGAACAGAGGTATAGTCAATAGAAGTCAGGGTAACCAGGACTGCAAAAGTGAATACACTCCAACATCTACATTTATGGTAAGTGTACACAACTGTACTATGTTCTTCGTGTTTCACTGTTACAGTCATCACATTTGAGTAGATTCTCAAAGCTAAGGATGGGAGGAGGTAATTAGATAGCATTAGGACCAGCTATAAGGCCCTGCAAAACTTCAGTGGCAAAGTCAGCTCTGGATTTAGAAAAAATTGGCAAGTGGTAATGCTTGGTGAAGGTATGTACAGAACTCCAGGTAGCAGCTTCTAGGATGTCCCTGGTAGGGAGACCTCTGAGAAAGGCTGAAGAGGTAGATGCAGCCCTGGTTGAGTGTGGTCTTATCCCCTGTGGGGTAGGTTTTCCATGGTGCTTATAGCAGAAATGAATGCAATGGCCTATCCACTTAGAAATGGTTTGCTTTGAAATGACCTTCCCCTCTGCCCCTGCAGCAAATGCAACCAGCAGCTGTTCTGATTTCCTGACAGGCTTAGTCCTGTCCAAGTAAAATCTAAGTTGTCTGTGAACATCCAAGGAGTGCAGCATTCGTTCCCCTTTGCTCTGCGGATTAGAAAAGAAGGTTGGCAAATGAATGGACTGATTAAGGGCCACACTGGATATCACCTTGGGCATGAAGGAGGGATTGGTCCTGAGGCACACCCTGTCCGCATGAAACCTGATGAAAGGCTCCACTGCCATGAGAGCCTGTAATTCAGACACCCTTCTTGCTGAAGTGATGGCTAGAAGGAAGGCTGTTTTCCAAGAAAGGAATTTCAACTCTGCATTTGCAGCTGGTTCAAAGGGAGGTAGCGTGAGCTTTTCCAATACAAAGTTAAGGTCCTAGGCAGGAGTAGGGGCTCTCCTGGGTGGTCTTAAGTTTTTGGCCCCTCTGAGGAATTGCTTCAGCGGATGAGAGAATAGGGGTGGCTCTGTACTGTAATGAGCTGAAATGGCTGAGGCATGAATTTTGATGGAAGAAAAGGAAAGGCCCTTGTGAAGCATCTCAGTTAAGTATTGAAGAGTATGAGGTAAATTGGGCACTGCTGTGCCCATCCCCTTAGTTTGGCTCCAGGAACAGAATCTTTTCCATTTTTCAGCGTAGGATATTCTAGTACTAGGCCTCCTTGCCTCCAGAATGACATCCATCACTTGCTTACTGAGGGATGGTAACGGAGAGATCAGGTAATTAGCCAGGCTGCCAGGTTCAGGGTTTGAAGCTGTGGGTGCAGAATCTGGCCCTCCTGCTGGGACAGCAGGGCAGGGGTCTGAGGCAGGTGCCATGGTGCCAGCAGTGACACACTGTGTAAGAGGGGGCACCAGAGTTGGCATGGCCAGTCTGGTGCAATCAGTATTGTCCTTGGTATGTGCTGTTTGATTTTTAGTAGCACTCTGGAGAGGAGAGGCAGAGGGGGAAAGGCATAAACTGATAGGTTTTTCCAGGTGAAGGACAGGGCATCCACTTTCCAAGCTTGTTTGTGGGGAGTCCTTGTGCAGAATTTATCCAATTGGTAGTTCTAGGGGGAGGCAAACGGGTCTATCTCTGGGCTCCCCCATTTGTTTCTCAACATGCTGAATATCTTTAGTTCCAGTTTCCACTCGTGTGGGTCCATGAGATTTCTGCTTAGGTCGTCTGCCAGTGTATTTAGCTTTCCTGGCAGGAATTGAGCCTGCAGGTGCACTTGGTAGTTCAAGGCTGTGTTCCACAGAGCCACGGCTAGTCTGCAGAGAGGGTATGAGTGGGCTCCCCCCTGCTTGTTTATGTACCACATAGTGGTGTTGTCCGTCTTTACCAATAATTGTCCTGGAAGAATGTGTCCTTGAAGGTTGTCAGAGCATTTTGTACAGCTAACATTTCTTTTTGATTGATATGCAGGTGCATTTGACTTGGGTTCCATTTGCCCCGAATGCACTGCCCTGCCAAGTGAGCCCCCCATGCATAGTCTGATGCATCTGTTGTTAGGATTTGGGTGGCAGGGGGTAGAGTGAATGGCAGTCCCTTGTTTTGGTGGCAGGCTTCTGCCCACCAATCTGTAGACAAGGTATGACAGGAATCATTGATTTCCAGATCCTGACAATGTTGACACCATCGGCTTTTTAGATACCATTGTAGTTTCCTCATATGCAGTCTTGCATATGGAATTAGTAGAATGCAAGAGGCCATGAACCCCAGGGCTTGCAATATTTTCCTTGCAGATAGATGGGTCTTTGTGGCCAGTAGTTTGAAGTAGGCTGTCAAATGAACTTGTTTCTCTGGCGTGAGGTAGGCCATCTGGGAAGTTGTATTCAAGCTTGCTCCCAGGAATACAATTTGTTGGCAGGGTACAAGATGTGATTTCTTTTCGTTTATGGTGTACCCCAGAGAAGTTAGCAATTTCTTTACAAATGCCAGATGATTTAATAGTATGTCCTGGCTTTCTGCCTGAATTAGACAATCATCTAGGTATGGGTATATTTGAATATGTCTTTGCCTGCAAAATGAAATGACTGGAGCTAGGCACAATGTGAATATCCTGGGCGCAGTAGATAAGACAAAGGGCAGTGCAGAGAACTGATAGTGCATGTAGCCTGCTCCGAAGCGTAGGTTATCTTCTGCAAGATTCCCTTATTGGGATGTGCAGGTAGGCTTCCTTTAAATCCAGTGTTGCCAACCAGGCATTTTTTTCCTAGCATGGGAAGCAGCTGATGAAGAGTTAGCATCTTGAATTTTGGGATTACCAAAAATGTGTTTAGGATAGACAGGTCCAGGATAGGACGCCAGTAATTGTCTTTTCTGGGTACCAGAAAAAGTCTTGAGTAGAAACCTTGCCCCCATTCTTCTTCTGGGACAGGCTGAATAGCCCTGATACTTAAAAGAGAGAGAACTTGCTTTTGAGCCTCTGCCCACTGATTTGGGGGTAGGTCTGGCCAACCGTTTGGGGTTGGTAAGGAGTGGAAGTGGAATCTGTATCCTTAGGAGACTATATTTAAAACCCATGTGTCCTGGGTAATGAGTTCCCAATTTTTTGCATGTGGGGCAATCTTTCCCCCTAAAGGGACAGTCAGGTTGAGCAGGGCTTGGAAGGTTTAAAGTTAAGTCATTGAGACAGTTTACCATGGGGGGGGGGGTCTTACTACTTCCTGCTTTGGAAGTGGGAGCGCCCCACTGCTTAAGCCTGTGAGTACCTTGTGACTGAAGCCTGGGTGTTCTGCTGGTTCTGGGTTTGGACTGAGAAGGCCTGGAAAGGGCAGGAAAGGACCAATTCTTTGAGGGCCAATGCCTACTAAATCTGGGAGGCTGTACTTGCAGGATATCTTTAACAGTTTGCATAGATTTAGCTTTTTCCTCCATCTTTTTAAGTACTTCTTCTGCTTTGTTGCCAAACAGGCGGTCTTGGTTTAAGGGAGCATCCAGTAATTTAGCTTTAACATGATCTTAACATGATCTGGCAAAGATTGCTCCTTAGGCCAAGCATGCCTTCTAAGTACAGACCCAGTTACAGCAGCCCTGCAAGATGCCTCTAATGAATCAAAACAACATTGCAAAGTATGTTTTCCAACCTGTTCAGCAGAATGCATTAAATCCTGTAATTCTTTATTTTCAGCACAGTCAGGAATCAACATCATGTTCTGTTTAGGCAATCCAATAATATGCTGCTAATACTTTAACATATGAAACTGGCAGTTTAAGGCCCAAATGGCCAAAGTTGCAGAAGTATATACCTTCTTACCCCATCTATCCAGCACCCTGGAATCTCTATCAGAGGGGTAGGATTTTTGGCGGTAGTAGCCTTAATGCCATGTGAAAAAGTCTCAGGATCTGCAGTAGGATTTTTAAAGAGGAACATGTGAGAGTCAGGTACCCTGTAATACCCATCAGGTTTTCTAGGAGCAGAAGGTAAAATGTCAGGGGCCAGGCTAGATTCTGAGAAGGCATCATCTACAATATCCAGTACAGGAGGGATAGCTAAAGGCTTGTGTTGAGGCAGGAGTAAGAATTCTCTAAGCCTCTTTTTGGAGTCACAGTAATCCTGGCTTTCCCAGCAGAAATGCTCCCTAAGAGTATGCAAGGTTTCACCAAAAGAGAAATCCTCTGGAGGGGAAGCAGAGGGAATGGAGTCCTCTGCATCAGAATCCTCATAGGTAGATAAGGGCAAATCCTGGTCATCAGAGAAAACAGAAATTTCAGAATCCTGATCAGTAGATTCAGAAGGAAAATCAGTCCTAGGTCTCTCAGAGGGAGAAGGGTGGCTTCCCCTGATTAGAGTAATAAGATCTTCAGCCATTCTTATCATTTGTTTTTCAGGCATATGGGTCTGACCATGCAGTCTGGGCATCGGTTTTCTGGGCATGGATCGAGTTTTAGGCCTTGAAGAAGAAGATGGCGTTGGTTTAATATGCAAGTCAGTGGGTCTGAATACACCCTCAGAAGCTGGTGTCTGCACAGTGGCTCCGGACCCATCCAAGGTAGAGACATCCGCAGGTTCCACAGTCGAAGAAGCATCTCACGGCATACCGGACTCTAAATGGGTCTCAGTAGAGGCCTGTGAATCTGAAGTAGCGGGTATCAAGGGCTGCGAAAATGCTTCACTGAGTATCGGCGAACTGGCCACTAGCTTAGGAGAAGCGTCGTCAGCAGCTTTAGACCTATGTGGTCTGTCTCTGTCTTTATCTTTGCATTTTTTCAGAATGTCGGTATTCAGGTGGCTTACCGAAGCCATTTCTGGATAATTGAACTGAGTACCAAAATATTTAGATGCGAAAATGAACCGACGACGAATAGTACGAGGTTTGAATAAGGCACAAAACCGACAGCGAGGTACGTCGTGGTCTGGGCCTAGGCAAGGAATGCAGTACAAATGAAAATCTTTATGAGATATTTGCTTTCCACAAGAAATACAATTGTTAACTTTTACTGACATTGGTTTAGAGCAAGAAAAAGGATCCCCAATGGGGTACTTAGCTTAGTTGAAGACTTCGGATCTGAAACTTGAAAACGAAAATTTCAGGAATCAGCCAACCAGCACTTGCGAACTGCTTCTGCTTCGGGCACCGCACGGCAAGAAAGACTGATGTAATGGTGTCGGCTGCATGCTTTATACCCCTGACTACCTGACGTCATGGAAGATGAGACAGCAACCGACGCGGGACCCAAGACTTTGAAAATCAGGCTGACTGAGGGCTACTTAAAAGCAGATAACCCAAATGTGATGACTGCAACAGTGAAACACGAAGAACATCTACCCTCTCATCCCCTATCCTACTAAATATCATTTTTCTTTTTTTTTTGGTCCATTTCCTCTGCCTCCATCTTTTTTCTTTATGTTCAAATAATTCAACTGCCAAGATCCTGGAAGATGAAACTCAGCTTGTAAATCTTCAAATGGCATCTATTCACACCATTTTCTAGAAAACTGATTTACATCTGTCATCCTCTGTGTCCTCTACTTACCCAGACTCTAAAAATACTTTTCACCTCAAACTTCCACCTTGGCGTTTTGTTCCATAAGTGATTCCATGTGTCCTCTATGTGATGCCACAGGATCCTCTGTCTCCTGATCAAATGAACTGATCCTAGGAGATTGGAAGCAAGATGTGGTGGTGCCCATCTAAAAAAGGTAGAACAAAAAGCAACCTAGAGAAATACGAGCCAGCAATTCTATTAGTGCAGTAAGTCAGAAAGGAGATTGTGACATCAAGGCTTACAAGGTTCCTGACGCAGCTTAGTGAATTGCAGCACCACAGATTCACAGAATAAAAGACTGTGTCAGAGTAAAATTATGTACTCCTACAACTGTGATTAGTTGGGAAATGCACACAAGTGACTCTCTGAACGTGATTGACCTGGACTTTAGCAAAGCGTTTGACTCTCTGTCAAGGAGTAGATATAGTTAGTAAACTGTAGGTGGGTGGTGAAATGGTTAGGCAGTAATGGTGACGGAGGAACTATCAGGGAGCTGAAAAGGTGACAAGTGGTATCTCACAGGGATTAGTCCCTGCCACAGAAGCTAAAAGTATGTAAATGTGTCTGTCTCTTAATTTCATATAAGGTAAAGAAAATTTGGTCTATATTAGTTTGCCAAAAGATTTTTCCAGCAAACACCTATTAATCGACACATAATCAGTGAATATCACTTCTGCGATTAGTGGAATTTTCCCAGGGCAATGAAACAATTACCCCGCAGCACAACTGAACCCACAACTAACTAAATCAAACCCAGCCAAGTGGGGGGCTTTGCCCTAACAGCTCCAACTATATATACCAACTCTGAGATTGCACTATAGTGGGGAAAAGGGCAAAGTTGTGTAGTTGGCCAACTACTTCATTGCCCAGGGAAAATTCTGTGAAGCGCAGAAGTGATTTTCGCTGATTATGTGTCGATGAATGGGTGTTTGCTGAAAATATCTTTCAGTGAACTAATACAGGCCCAAGAAAACTGACTCAGTATCACTGCAGATGTCATCACGATCATGATGTATCACCACAATCATGACAGTTATCTGAGAGGAATGTAAGCCTGGTAATGGACCTGGTCTGAGACGTAGCAACATCACTTTATCCCTCCAGAGAGCACAGTGATATACCAGAAAATTATAACCTAGGAGTGCATCAACTGTTTGCAACAAGAAAGACTAATCGCAAAAAGCAAAAATAGAAGAGAAGATGGGCTGTATTTTTTATTATTTTAAAAATAATAAAAAAACCACACCAGCTGTAAAACCATGCCTCACTCTACCCCAATCCCTTCCCCAATAAAACACCTCTTGAAACGGCCACCGTACTAAACAATTACTTCATTGACTCTATCCATAAACTAATCCCTCCAGACACTAACCAGTCACAACCCCTCACCTCCTCCACCACCTGCCTTCACTCAGCCTTCTCCCTGAAACCTGTTTCCACTGCTTATATAAAATCCCTTTTCCAGAAACTTAAACCTTGTTCTCCTTTCTTCGACAAGCTACCCTACGAGTTTCTCAAACTTGCAGCCAGAACTATAGCATATCCCATTTCAATCCTAATTAACTGCTCCATCAAAGAATCCTCTGTTCCAGAAATTTGGAAATCCTTTTACACTATTCCATTTCATAAAGGAGGCAACTCCCTAGACCCTTGCAATTTCTGACCTATAGCCAACCTCTCCCCTCGCTCAAAAATTCTAGAGAAATGCATTCACATATGACCTCTTAAATAGCTACTCCAGGAAAACCTCCTCTCACCCTCTCAACATGGATTTAGGCCCCACCACAGCACGTCAACAGCCCTTCTATCCTTCACCCAGTCCACAGCAGAGGCAAGAGATAACAAACTGGTGTCATGCCTATTCCTCGACCTCTTCAAGGCATTCAACACCATCTCCCACCCTAAGCTTCTTACTAAACTAACTGGACTCAATCTATCTGCTTCCTCTATTCTCTGGTTTATTAGTTATCTCAATAACAGACAGCAGTCTGTTAGATGCCAATCCTCCTGCTCTCATTTCTTACCTATCCAAGCTGGAGTAACCAAAGGATCCATTCTAGGCCCCTTCACCTTTAATACTTTTACTAACAATCTACGCTCTGCCTGCTGCACCTCATCGCTGATCCAGTATGCCAATGATTCTACTCTTATTACACTCTCTGATAACCCTACCGACATTCACTGTCTCGTAAAGACTGCTTTCAACACCACTGAACACTGGTTAACAAATGACCAACATCCTCAACCCAAAGAAAACTAAACCTCTTCTTTTCCTTCCAAAAAGTTCATGTCTAACCTAAAAACTTCCTTCAGTCTCTCTTCACTAGACAACATCATCATCCATGCTGACTCCCATACCAAACTTCTAGGAGTTGCAACTGACTAACTGAAATTTGACCTTAATATCCAATAATCTATTAAAAAGACTAATCAAAAACTCGGTCTTTTACATAGAAACAAAAAATTCTTATCCATCCCCTCAAGACTTCACTAGCTCAAGCTTACCTCCTCCCCTGTCTACGTTATGCTTCCCCTATACTTATCCACCTCCAAACAAATCTTTTAACGAAACTTGAACGAACTTATAACCAGATAGCCAAATTTGCTGGTAACTTCCCTTACAAATTCCATCACTGCTTTGCCCTTAAACAACCACAATGGCTTGAATTTCCAAAACTACTCCAACTTTCCCAGATTACACATTCTCTACTCTACTCTACAAACCTGCAGACTGTCCCTCCCTGTCTACCCTCCTATCCCCATACAAACCTTCATGGTCTCTTTGCAGCACTGACCAACAGCTACTTGACATCTACTGGCCTAATAAAACAATATGCAAATTATTTTATAAATGCTGTATATCTCAAACTTGGAACAAAGTCCTTAACCAGTACACGTTCTATCCAATCTTCCATTCATTTCAAAAGAGAACTTAAGATCTACCTTGCAAACTCTCTCTCCTGTAGCTGTCATCACCCTACGTAACCTTCTCTCACTCATGTTAAACAATTCTACTCTCTTACTTTAATATAACTTCCACAAACACCAGCGCTGTGGTACCTTAGATGTGCCGCTGAGCATTACCATATCCAAATCTCATCTTATGTCTTTTCTTTGCTACTATACTCCTTACCCCCCTTCTCATAACTGCTGCTTTATTCTACTCTCTAGACTCTCCTAAACTGTAACTTGCTAACCCTCTATTTAATACTTCCTCTTCCTCTCTACCATCTTCTTTTTTCTTTTTCAATATTTTAATGACTTTTTTTTTTCTGATGACCTATTCTAAAATTGGAATTTATCATTTTTAGCCATTTTTTTTTTGCTGAAGTTTTACACTTTGTTAATATTCCATTTTTTCATGATTATTTGTTGCTTTTGTACTCATAGTCTCTGATTTGGCATGAATGTATGCAGTTATGTAACCAAATTTCACATTGCTGCTTATTGTACACTTTGTTACTTGTTTCTTTTTGTGGAGCTTTTCTCCTCGGGTCTCCACTGAGAATGGGCCGCTGACCCAGCTGGACTAACCCGGTTAACAAAAGACAAATAAATAAATTACAAAGTGACTGAGCACTTTTGCCCAAAACACGAACGGGCATCGAGTCACCATTCCATAAAAAACATACCCTTAAATACAATAAGCTAAGCAACTGACAATCAATTAATTAACACAACAGTGTCATTTAAAGACATGTACACTCATCTTCAACCTTTGCTGATTGAATCAATGATCCTAACAAACCCTCTTCAAAACTTTATTTACTTACTTTAAGTGAATCTAAAACATCTATTACTCAACATTTTCCAATTTATTTGATAATTTTTATCCAGCTAAACTTTCATAGTGCTCTGCTTTAACATTGCAGCAATGCGAATCCATTCATTTAAACCATTCAATCTCAATTGCCACTTTGCCTCTCTAACTTCTACCTCTACTTTAACGTTACCACTCCTTTCATTATGATCCACCTTATCTATTATAAAAAATAAAAATCTCTTAAAATTAACACATGCTGTACTATGTGTATACAAGCCACTACTAGATTTTCTGTTTTTGATGTCCCTAATATGTTCTACAATTCTATCCTTTAGTCTCCATATACCTTTCCCCACATATCCTGGGCACACTGTACAGTTAGCCACATATACAACATTTTTGGTGTTAAAACTACAGCATCCCAGACACTGAAGGGCCCTTTTTATAACAGATAAGGTGGAATATAATGAAAGGGGTGGTAACGTTAAAGTAGAGGTAGACGTTAGAGAGACGAAATAAAAAAAATATACTCCATGTCAATACTACACTGCAGCCATGAAATATTTCCTATCTAGAGACACAAGTAAACTTTCAAATCCTCATGTTCCAAATCACAGCGAACAGCTAAGTGCTGTCAAAAAACACTAGCGCCTTAAATAAATGAACCGACTTACTTGAACTGAGCACCAGAATCTATGAGGTAGACTTCATTCACAGTCAGAGCTCTGTTGGTTTCCACAGATGGACTAGATTAAAAGAAAAACAAGAGAAATACATGCTTATTAAGTTTTAAGAATGCTTTTTATTTCTTTCAGTTTATCTGTCAGTCAGTACACTGGGCAGACTACAACAAATACTTCTTATCAGTGTGTGAGAGTGTGAGTGTGAGTGTGAGTGTGAGTGTGAGTGTGAGTGTGAGTGTGTGTGTGTGTGTGTGTGTGTGTGTGTGTGTGTGTGTGTGTGTACGGTTTGCTAGTTAAGGGAATAGAACAGTCAGTCCAAGGCACATCATCTGAAGACAAAAGAAACACACAAACGCATACATATGTATAGGACTACACAGCATAATTCAGCAGGTATATATATTTTTTGTCAGTGTGTGCATTAATAAGCTCATTGAAGAATTAGCATAATTCAGTAACTTAGTTAAACATTAATTGCTCTGTCTTTCATTTTCGGTGTGAATGTACAGCATCCTTTTAATAAAAGGCAGCACTACAAAGGATGGTTGATATGTAATTAAAGCAGACACAAATACAAATTAAGCAGTCTTTAGCTACACAGACAAAGCTGACCACTGTCCCTGAAACATTTACTTATCAGACAAATAGAACTGTTAGGATTCATACATGGTGAAGCTACAATTTCTGAATCTAAGATAAAATATATCCTATCACAGAATTTCCAAGTAATACCTTACACCTCCTGTAATGGAGGCCCATGGGATATATGTAAATGAACCCTTAAGAATATCAAGTGTTGCAGCTACATGGCTTCTGAATGTCCATGACTTTTTACTTTTTTTTTTTTTTTTTTTTACATTTTTAGTCTTTATGGATTCATTCAGGCCAATAAAGCCAAAACCCCACCAACTGTGGATATACACATTTCAGCCCTCTTATGCCCTCATCAGCACAGCATAAGTGGACTGTTTGGATATACTTTAGAAACACATGGTCTTTAAACCCAGCTGATGTCCATAACCATTAAAGTGTCTGCAAACTATCCCAACTAACATCAAAACCAGAGTGTCAAATGGTCATACAAACCAATTTGTAAAAGCTACAAGAAAAACCTAGCCAAGATACAGTTTTCACTATGTTATACTTTAAACCTCCTGTAACAGAGACCCATGGGATACATGCGAATGACCCCTTAAGGATATCAAGTGTTTCAGCTATACAGTTTCTGAAATTCCATGCCTTTTTACATTTTAAGGTACAGACGAATCTCTTACGTCAACCGATAAGAAGAGTGGGCACCCCAGTAGCTAAGAGGTCATCTTCAAAGGGCCTCACTTACAGAACACTTGGAACAGACAAGGTCTCTTAATGCACGCTGACTGGAAAGCTTACTGCGTGACTGCCAGCTACTTCCCAAGCAATATGAAAAACATGGGAATTTGATGGTCCTGTTTATCAACCTCTGTCTGACAAGCACTGCCTCCCTGCACAGGGAGTATAACTTCCTGCTCACTTACTTGTTTAAATACCACACAAAAAACTGGTTATGTGACTACAATAGACACAACTAGGACAAAACTTCATCTCCTAAGACATTAGGTTCAGGAAGAAAGCTGTTGGCTGTGAAACCTTCCTCCATGGGGGCAATTCATGTCTTGCACTTTACAGTAGATGACGTGAGCTCTCTACTCCAAAAGTGTCCAACATTACAATCAATGATGGAGACGGATGAAAAAAGGTAAAACCAACAAGAAGAGTTTTGGAAATGTTTAACACTCTAGGTGTTGGTGACAGGGCTCAAACACTAGGAAAACATTGTGAACAGATGGTGGCTCTGAAGTCACTGATAACAAGGGGACAACAAGAGAAGTAATCCAAGTAAGGAACACATGGAGATTACAGTCCTGCAAGGCTTCAGCCATTATGCCTAATACCGAGGTAAAGGTAAATCAAAAACATATTACATACTGGAATTGATGCCCATTCACAATGAGATGAAGGAATCTTCTGTGTAAACCACAAATTCTGAAGAAACAAAATGTGTCACTCCTATCTAGTAACATCAATCTGAGTCTCTGCAGGCACATTGGACTCATCCCTAGCAGGGAGCCTATTGAAAGTCAAACACAGTAGATGTGCTGGTTGAAGCCACTGGGGTTCAGAATGGGCTAAATCTTGTCTATTGCCTTTTTTTTTTCTTTCCCCATGACCTTGTTCAATGGCTCAATTACTGGCTCTCAGTCAGCCCATTTGTTTGGAAGGTACAGAAGATGGGCATTTCTGGGTTAGGTGACAGCCCTACAGCCCATTCACTACGCCACAAAAATCTCAATCAGCTTACTATTCCTCAGTGAGATTTGGCTGGTAGGGAGCAAGACAGCTTTCTAGTATTGTGTGGGTTTGAGGGGGGGGCAGCCTAGCTCTCCCCATGGGAAGAATCACCCAACCACCACCACTGCTGCCTCCACAAAGAAAGGTGTGCCTCCGCAAGCAGAATTCCCCTCAGCTGCTGGTGTAAAATGCACTGTTACGGCATGAGCTCAGCCGGCTATAATTCCACCATGTATTACTTACTGATCCCACAAGGTATCACCATTGTGTCAAACCACAGCCATATGCTGCCCGCCCCACTGATGGGTCCACCAGCTGTAGCCACTCAGTCTTATCCTCCCCTGGCCAGCTGCTACAGACAGATGATTTCCCTAATGTCAGTAAAGGCAGTGGCAGTGCCAGTGCAGGACTTGGTTTGTAGTATACTGACCAGACAAGTACAGTGGATATAAAAAGTGTACACACTGTTTTTTGTGATATAAAAAAATGAGAGCACAATAAATCATTTCAAAACTTTTCCCATCTTTAATGTAACCTATATCCTGTACAATTCAATTGAAAAACAAATAAATCTGTTAGGGGAAAAAATATAAAAAATAAAAAACATAAAATACACTGGTTGCATAAGTGTGCACACCCTTAAACTAATACTTTGTTGAATCATCTTTTGATTTAATTACAGCATTCAGTCTTCTTGGGTACACACCTGCCTCAACTAGATCGACTCTGATTAACCCCAAATAAAGTTCAGCTGTCCTAGTAGGATTTTCCTGTCATTTACTCAGTTGCCTGCTACAGCAAAAGCCATGGTTCACAAAGAGCTTACAAAGCATCAAAGGGATATCATTGTTGAAAGGTATCAGTCAGGAGAAGGGTACAAAAAAATTTCCACAGCATTGGATATACCATGGAACACAATGAAGGCAGTCATCAAAAAGTGGAGAAAATACATGATGTTGCAAAGAACTGGACGTCCCTCCAAAACTGATAAAAAGACAAGACAAAAACTGGTCAGGGAGGCTGCCAAGATACCTACAGCAACACTGCAGGAAGTGCAGGAAGTGCAGGAATTTCTGACAAGTACTGGTTGTGTACTACATGTGACAACAATCTCGCTTAGTCTCCATATGCCTGGACTATGGGGTAGGGCTGCAAGACGGAAGCCTTTTCTTACACAGAAAAACATCCAGGCCTGGCTAAAATTTGCAAAACAATACATCAAGTCTCCCAAAAGCATGTGGGAAAATGTGTTATGGTCTGATGAGACCAAAACTGAACATTTTGGCCACAATTCCAAAAACAACACTTCGCATCACCAAAAGAACACCATCCCCACGGTGAAGCATGGTGGTGGCAGTATCATGCTTTGGGGTTGCTTTTCTTCATCTGGAACTGGGGCTTTAGTCAAGGTAGAGGGGAATTATGAACAGTTCCAAATACCAGTCACTTTTGGCCCAAAACCTTCAGGTGTCTGCTACAAAGCTGAAGATGAAGAGGAATTTCACCTTTCAGCACAACAATGACCCCAAGCATACACCCAAATCAACAAAAGAATGGCTTCACCAGAAGAAAATTAAAGTTTTGGAATGGCCCAGGCAGAGCCCAGACGTAAATCCAATAGAAAATCTGTGGGATGACCTGAAGAGGGCTGTACACAAGAGATGCCCTTGCAATCTGACAGATTTGGAGCACTTTTGCAAGGAAGAGTGGGGCAAGATGTGCCATGCTGATAGACTCCTACCTAAGAAGGCCAAATGCTGTAATTAAATAAAAAGGTGCTTCAACAAAGTATTAGTTTAAGGGTGTGCACACGGATTCACTATACAATCCCAAAATATTGAAATGTCAAATAAGAAGTTATGTACCTACCATAACGTTCCATGTTAGTTGTCTTCTTCTCGCCTTCTTTCTTGCTGGATGGGTTCGGAGCCGATCCTCGGCTCCGACTCGGCCAATACTAAAAGCTCGAGAGCTAATTCCACCGGCTCGAGGCTCCCCTATATCCCACAATGCTAGGCGGTAACTACTCAGATCTCATTTGATAGCTATACCAAGCAATCCTAGTCTCCATAGAATGGAGTAGGGAAACCCACCTCAAAACAATCTGCGTAAAGGAAAGGTAGACCTCAGTAAGGATAGAAGAGGTGGAAGAATGTGTGGGAATGACAACTTTCAGAAGAAAACACAAAATGAATTCCAGTCGGTCTGTTCAGGCTTGGGGGAAGGAGGGTGGGACGCAAGAAAGAAGGCGAGAAGAAGACAACTAACATGGAACGTTATGGTAGGTACATAACTTCTTAATGTTAAGTTGTCATTCTCGCCTTCATTCTTGCTGGATGGGACCGAGTCCCTAAGCACCTTATCCCGGGTGGCCTATCTGAACAGACTCTTGAGAACAGTGGAACCAAAATTGGCACGACTTCTGGAAACCATGTCCAATTTGTAATGTGAAATGAATGTATGAGGAGAAGCCCAGGTGGCTGCTGCACAAACTGAATCTATTGGCAGCCTATCCTGAAAAGCTACGGATGTAGCTAATGCCCTAGTTGAATGAGCTCTAGGTCTTGAGGGTAGTTTTTGATGTCTGATCTCATAGATGAAGGTAATTGTAGAGGTGAGCCATCTAGAGAGGGATACTTTAGTAACTGGAAGGCCCAATTTACCTTCCGCATATCACAGAAACAATTGATCAGATTTCCTGAATTGTTTAGTCCTGTCTAAGTAATATCTAAGTTGGCGATGAACATCCAAAAAATGTAGCTTTTGTTCTGACCTGTTTGAATAGTTAGGGAAAAAAACGGGAAGATCAATAATTTGGTTTAGGTTTATTTGAGAAGAAATTTTAGGCAAAAAGGATGGATTAGTACGGAGGGATACCCTATCTTTGTGAAAAATTAAGTAAGGAGGACGACTGCACAGAGCATGGAGTTCGGATACCCTTTTTGCTGAAGTTATAGCTACCAGAAAAAGTGTCTTCCAAGAAAGCAACTTCAGAGAACATGAAGCCGCCGGCTCGAAGGGGGGAAGAATTAAAGATGCCAGAACCAAGTTCAAATCCCATTGAGGTGGGGGATCTTTGATTGGAGGTTTAAGAAGAAATATACCCCTTAAAAAGGCTTTACAGAGTTTGTGAGCCATGATGCTAGACTCTGAAACACCAACATGAAAATTTGATATGGCAGCCAATTGAACTCTAATGGTTGATGCAGAAGATCCCAAATGAAAGAGTTCTGCTAGAAAGTCTAAAATAGACTGGATAGGTGCAGTAAAGGGATCTATATTTTTTGATGTTGCCCAAAAGGAAAAACGTTTCCATTTGCTACTATAAATCTTCCGGGTAGAAGATTTATGAGAGGCTATCAAGATATCTCGGACCGAGCGAGATATTGAGGGAAGCCTGGCTAAGGTTGGAATCGGAGAAACCATGCTGTGAGGTTTAGAGAAGGCAGAGATTGGTGCAGCTGACCCAATTGGTGGGTTATTAGATCTGGTACTGGGTCCAGATGCCAAGGCTGCTCCAAAAGGTAACGATGAAGAAAGGGAAACCATATCTGTCGAGGCCAGTAAGGGGCAATGAGGATCATAGTCACTCTCAAGGCGATGGCTTTCTGAATTAGTTGAGATATCAGTGGAAAGGGGGGAAAGGCATATAGAAGTCCCCGGGGCCAATCGTGGACTAGAGCATCTCTGGTGGGATGGCCTGGTAACGGGAAGAGAGTGAAGAAGTCGTGACACTTGCTGTTTTGGGGAGTAGCAAAAAGATCGCAGCAAGGCTGGCCCCATCTTAGGAATACTTCTTCTAGAACTGATTTCTTTAGAGACCACTCGTGGGGCATGAGAATTGCTCTGCTCAATTTGTCTGCAATAACGTTGGATTTCCGGGAATGTGCGTTGCTATCAGAAAACGCTGAGAAGAGATCGCCCATTGCCAAAGTCTGAGTGCCTCTCGACATAAAGGGTATGATCTGGTTCCGCCTTGTTTGTTGATGTACCACACTACGGACATGTTGTCCGTTTGAATTGCAATAGTCCCAGTGGGAAGAGAGTCGTGAAGGGCTTGCAACGCTAAAAGCACTGCTCTCATTTCTAAGACGTTTATGTGCAAGTGGCACTCGAAAGGTTGCCATGTGCCCTGGACTGTCCTGCCCTGATAATGCCCCCCCCCCACCCGATCAGGGAGGCGTCTGTTGTCAATGTGGCGACCGGGGGGGGAGTGAAGGGTCTTCCTCGGAGAAGTTGAGGAGATGTGATCCACCAATACAGTTGATTCTTGCATGCTTGAGTTATCAATATGGTATGGGACATCGGGAGCTGTTGAAAGGACCATTGAGTAAACAGCATCCATTGGAGGATCCTCATGTGAAAGCGAGCTAAGGGGAGAAGGGGAATAGCTGCTGCCATGAGTACTAGTACCTTCAAAACCAGTCTGGCTTTGACTTTGTTGCATTGTAAGAGAAGAGAAACTTGGTTTCGAATGTCTGACACCCTCTGCTCTGTGAGTCTGGCTGAAAGATTGAGTGTGTCTAAGGTGGCGCCTATAAAGACAATAGACTGACAAGGCGACAAAGCAGATTTTTCGAAGTTTATCGAAATGCCTAGAGCTTGGCAAGATTGAATGGTGAAGTCCCTGGATAGGAGAAGCTGATGTCTGGTGGTGGCGGTAAGGAGCCAGTCGTCCAAATATGGAAACACCTGGAATCCTTGACGTCTCAAGTGAGCCGCGACCACTGCCATGCATTTGGTGAACACACGGGGGGCTGTAGTGAGACCAAAGGGCAGGGCCCTGAACTGGTAGTGACTGGCTCCCAGCCTGAAGCGGAGATATCTCCTGGAGCGTCTGTTCATTTTGATGTGGTAGTACGCGTCCTGAAGATCTATGGAGCACATCCAATTGTCCTGACCCAAGAAGGGTAGAATGGACTGTAGCGTGACCATCCGAAATTTTGTTTTCTTGACAAACTTGTTTAAGTAGCTGAGATCCAGTATGGGTCTCCAGTCCCCTGTTTTCTTTGGTACCAAAAAGAATTTGGAGTAGATTCCGGATACTTGCTGGTCTGCCGGGACTGATTGGATAGCTCTTTTTGATAGCAGCTTTGAAATTTCTAATGCTGCTTGTTCCCTTAGACCGGGTGGAACATCTGGAAGGGATCTTTTTGGTTGGGTTGGGATGTGAATAAAGGGAATTTTGTAACCCTCGGATATGATCGACTGTACCCATTTGTCTTGAGTAAGGGAAAGCCAGGCTTTTGGGTACAGTGATAACCTTCCACCGACTGCCTCCATAGGTGGACAGCCGGGCAGCCCCTCAGGGGTGCTGAAAGGGTTTGTCAGAGAACATTTCTCTGCTACCCTGGTTTTGCGGACCTCCTCTGCCTCTAGGGCGGCGTCTATTATTATTTCCCCCTCTGCCTCTAGAGGGAATCGCCTTGTCGTCAGATGAGACTCCCTGGGATTGTTTGCGGAACCACATCTTTCCTCCCCTTTGACCTTTGGGATAGGGTCTAGAAGGGGTAGAAAAACGGACTCCTACAGCAGAGAGAGTCTTACCTTCTACCTCGCACCTGGTCAACGTATCCTTCACCTGTGGACCAAACAAGGATGATCCATCAAAGGGAGAATTGGTGAAGGACGCCTTGAAAGGGTCTGCAAAGTTGCATAGCCGCATCCAGGCGTGACGTCGTAAGGCAACACCTGTGCCTGCGGCTCTACTCACTCCATCTGCTGCATATGAGACCAGCCGCATGGAGGAGTTAACGATGGAATTTAGGGTTGCCAACTGGGAGTTCATTGTATCTTTGAACCCCTCAGCTGTAGGATCCTTTATCAGTTCACCCATATCCTTGAGTAAATCTCTCTGGAGACGAGTGAAGTGGCATAAGTAGTTCAGCGACTGCATTGAAAAGGTCGCTGATGAAAACATCCGCTTGCCATACCTGTCCATGGTCCTAGATTCCTTATTAGAAGGATGGACAGGAACCGAAGGATCAGCTAATTCCTTCTTTGTGGCCGCAGCCACCACCATGGCATCAACAGGGACACCTTTGGATAAAAAATCTTTGTCTCTGGGGGCAGTAATAAATTTGGATGGTCTCCTCGGGGTGGGTTCCACTGAGTCAGGAGCCGTCCAAGCCCTCCTTGCCACCACTTCCATAAGGGGGTCAAAGGGAGGGGACACCCAGGAGGTAGAAGGGCGAGAGCCAAACGCCTCAAGATACACTGACTCATCCTCCGAAGGGTTAAGGGCTGGCCAGTTCCCCCTCGGTTTCAGGATTTCAAGGATGTCAGCAAAGGAGACATCCTCAGAGGGGGATCGAGGGGAACCTTCGGATTCCTCTAAGTCAGTGTCAGAGGTGATAGACTCAGGGGAGTCAATGTGCTTCCTCTTGCACTGCCTCTTCCTAGGGGGATCTCCTGCAGGGTCAGGAGAGGCCTCGGAAGAGGAGGAAATTCCCAATGGGGAAACTTGAGGAGTTGGCTCTCTGCGGTCTGAGACAAAGGGGTGAGTAGAAATCACCGCAGGCATTGTAGATGGAGGGGCTGAAGGAGCTGACTGTGGGGCAGAACCTGGTTCTAGCATGCTCCGCATGACCTTGAAGGCACCCCTGTCAGGCAAGGCCCGAGGCCCCCGCTCCGAAGAGACAAGGACCTCCCCCGGCACCGACAGAGACGGCTCCGAAGCCGATGTCGGAGCCGAACTCACCAACGCCGAAGCCCCGAGAGGGAGAGCGGGGTCGGACAAGGGTCCGATGCCACTCGCCCCCTCGGAGCCGACGTGGGATGCTCGGCGCCGAGATCCCTCCAAAGAGGAGATCGGAGCAGACGACGGAGCTGAAATGGAAGGTATCGGATCCGACGCACCGACAGTCATGGCTCCGACTAGCCTTGGCTCCGAACTCGAAGGAGTCGGAGGAAGAATTTATTGGGGAACGGGAATAGCCACTGACTGCTGAGTCGGGCTATGCAGCATTTGGGCCAGTGCCTCGGACTTGAGAAGTCTACTCGCTACCCTTTGCAAATCATGGTCGGATAATCTAGAAGACCGAGAGGAATGAGTTTTGTGACTTCGTTCCGAAAGGAGAGGGGATCCTGGCGCCGAATGCACGGATCCGATAGAGGGGGATCTGGACCTCTTTCTCAATTGTGGCTCCGATAAAGGTATCGGAGCCGACAAAGTTTTATCAGCCTCAGCTCCAGCCGGAGCCGAGGTAACAGTATGGGGCTTAGAAACATCGGCTCCAGCCGGAGCCGATGTCGAAGCCAACTTAGATTTCTCAGCAGTCGACTCTGGAGCAGGAGCCGACTGTTTAGTTTTTGGAGGCTTCCCCGACACAGACTGAGTCGGGGGGCCTTCAGGCTTTAATAAGCCCCGCAAGATGAGCTTATTCTTGCGTTCCTGCAGGACTCTAGGGCTAAACCCATGACAAAAGGCACAAGAGTCCTGCAGGTGCAAAGGCCCAAGGCAATACACACAAGAAGTGTGACCGTCTGTCAGAGACATTTTCTGACAGCACGAGTCACACTTCTTGAAGCCTGAGACCTTATCCTTAGACATAATACAACAAGAGAGCCTAACACACACAAACACACTACAGACACTCTCTTTAGAAATATATTAAAATAAATTTTAAGGTTAAACCACTAACACACACACACACAAGCCCTTACAAAAAACTAATTTAGTAAAGGACTAGGGGGAGGGAAGGGGCCGAAGGCCTAGAACAAGGAAAAAAAGGGAAAAGGGGCTCGACAAACAGGGGTCGATTTGTCTAAATTTTTAAATTAAACTGAAAAATTATGTATTAAAATTAAAAAGGGGGTTTTTAGAAGTACCTAAAGGTAAAACTGTAACTAACCTGCCTGAGCCGGTAGAAAACGCACCTCGTCAGCTATAGCGGCAAACGAGATCTGGGTAGTTACCGCCTAGCATTGTGGGATATAGGGGAGCCTCGAGCCAGTGGAATTAGTTCTCGAGCTTTTAGTATTGGCCGAGTCAGAGCCGAGGATCGGCTCCGAACCCATCCAGCAAGAATGAAGGCGAGATTGACAACTTAACATTTTCAGTATTTTGAGACTGAATAGTGGAAAACCCACATACCTGAAAACCCATAACCGCGAATAGCACAATCGCAACCATTCAAACACACACAAACCAGCACATAAGCACACACACACACACACCTACCTAACTACACTAAAATAAACATGACAACACACACAAACACAACATAACACACAAAAACACCTACCCTACCTATAAACAGGGGGGCAAGCCCCCCTGCACCCCCCCCACACACCCCTACTTATATAGTCTAACTCCGAGGTCGCACTAAACACACAAAGACACAAAAAAACACCACCACACACACTAAAATCCCTACCGAATACCCTTACACACACACACCACTTACCTGAAACCCCAGATACATCCAAAAACCGCATCGCACGTCACGAATGCAACACCACAATAGCAGATTCAACATTTGCAGATTTGACACTTACGCATTCGACATAGTGCAGTTTCGTGTAACTGTACTTTCCACTATTTGGTCTCGACGTACTGAAATTCGACATTTCAGTACGTCGAGATTGTCTAGTGAATCCGTGCACACTTATGTAACTAGCGTATTGTACGTTTTTTTATTTTTTATATTTTTTCCCCTAACAGACTTGTTTGTTTTTCAATTGAATTGTACAGGTTATAGGTCACATTAAAGGTAGAAAAAGTGTTGAAATGATTTATTGTGGTCTCAGTTTTTTATATCACAAAAGCCTGGCATTTTAACAGGGGTGTGTAAACTTTTTATATCCACTATAAATGCAGGAACTTCACTAACAACAGCAATGACCGTGACTCGCAGTTAATGCACAGAAGAGAACATGTGGAGGGCTTAGAGATGAATGTGCTATTAAGCATCTGGTATTTGATATCACACAATGTATTAGAAAAAGTACAAAGCTGTCCTGAAATGTAGGATCTTCCATGTTTCTTGCATATTCTGACTGGCACTGAACATGAAACCAAATCAGAAGCTAGTCAAGAAGGGTCCTTGACATTTCCTTGCTGACTCCTCATTTTGTTGTTTTACTTTCTACATGAGTGAAATTAGACATACAAACTATATATATCATTGTACCAGAAAACTCATGGCTTGATTGCTGCTTAAACCTATACCATGACTCTGTAACTTGGATCACACAAATTACTTGTACTCTCTTTACAAACATTTTTTGCTTTATAATGTATTTTAAGCTTGTTTTTTTATTCTAACTATTGTATGGAGCAATCTTCTCATACTTGGAGCTTTTCTCCCCGGGCCTCTACTGAAAATGGATATGTATCCAACTAGACTAGCCCGGTCAACAAATATAAAATAAATAAAAAATCATTGTTCTTCTTCAACACAGGACACACCCTGAAAAACTATCTGATTTTTATAAAACAATGGTTCATTTTTTCCGTGTTCGAAGCCCCTGTCATTAACCTCAGGTTTTTAGAATCCTACCAACTGCTTATTGTTAAGACTATGCGTTTTCGACATACCGTTTTATGAAGCAAGGAAAGGGTAAATGAATAGGTTCAAACCTGTCACACCACTGATTAAAGGTTTTATTTATTTTTTAATATGCCAACTTACATTCTTCTCCTCAAACAAGCAATGTGCAGAGACATCAGCGCAAATGCATACATATGGTTCCAAATGCCTGCAACCTGCTTCTACGCTATCTATCCTGGGCAATGTGACCTCCGCCCCCCCAGTGCACGTACCACTCCATCTCTGGAAATAAGAAGAAATAGCAAATTCCTCTCGAAGCTTCCCAATTACAGTCAGCCATCTAGCACTCAAAACTTTACTACTATGGACATGAATGCTCCTCTACGATAGTGGGATAGCAATTTTCCATTCTTTTTGGTGGCAATCTCAGCTCAATATGCAGATAAAAAAAATACACAGTCAGGATTTCCAGCAGTCAGCAAAACTAATTTAGGAAATCTGATTTAGTTATATAACAAAACTTTTAAGAGGTAACAAAATCTTTATAAATGATGACTAGCTCCATCACCCTAATCAAAAAATTCCAAAATCTGGCTTGAATATGCTTTCATCTCAGGGACAAGTGGCAAGCTCAGTTCACCTCTGATTTATAATCCTACTTTATCTTTCCATACAGAAAGATGTCAAACCAAGAGGAATTCTTTATTTACAGAATTAGCAAATAATGTCCATTTATCCAGTCCATTCACTGCACTAGATCTTTTGCGAACAATGGTCTGTGCGAAAGCTAAGGAAGCGCCATAAAGTAGTAACACCATAATATGCTAACTCTATATAATGAAAGATTTGAATAAATAATGTGATCACTGCAAGCCTTCCAAGTAACAACACAAGTCAGAGCTCACATATTCAAATGACTCTGGACCACCTTAACGACTACTATAATATACTTATGCATTTGGTTAATAAAAATTATGACAAAGCAGATTGTATGCCACCACCTGCAACATATTATTCCAAAACGTATGGAAAATAAGGACTGATAAGGGAAACTGCAGTGAAAGTCTGCAATAAGGTGAGAATAGATTATGGTCTTCTGACAGTACAGTGTGAGAAGGACATAGATCCCTTCAGTTTACTTCCAGAACAGTAAAATGCATCCCGTAGAAGATATTCCTGTGGGTTTCAGCAAACCAAAGATCAAGTAAACAATGGCAATGACTGCAAAGCACTTGAAACCAAAACTAGAAGCTAAGGAAAATGACACAGGACTTTGTCATTTTCATCTTCTACTTAACATCATAGAATAAGACATGTAAATGTCAAATACAAAACCAAGAGTACACTTGGAATTGAACAACAAAACTGAATTAGCATACAGAGTTAAATAGCATAGCATACTCTAGATCAGGGGCCAGCAGCCCAAGCCTCATCCACCCCTCTGCAGTGGCTCCCTGTAGCTTTGAAAAATAATGGCCAGTCTGCAGCACACACACACACACACACACACACACACACACACACATACACACAATGAGAGAGATCGAGCAATGGATTTTAAATAATGCTATTATAAACTTAGAAACTTGCTGGAATAACACGGTTTCTGTTACCATGCATTCCACACACACACGGAGAGTGATAAAGCGATCTCTTAGCAGCAGCATCTCCTGAAAAGTTTCGGTACCTTTCCATCATACCTCTGAAACTCTTACTACAAGAAATCTGGACAGAGCCATAAATAAAGGGGGAATAAAAGAAGAAAAATAGGGATGGACTTTAAATATTGCTCTTATAAACTTGCTAGAATAACACGGTTTCTATTAACATGCATTTTTCACACACACACACACACACACACACACACACACACACACACACACACACACATATAGAGTGATCGAGTGATCCCAATAAAAATCCCAACAAAGGAACAAAAATAGGGACGGATTTTAAATATTGCTCTTACAAACTTAGTTCTTTTACATATAGTATAACAACTACATACAACACTTTATTATATGCTGTGTATGTGTATCTTCATTTTAGGAGTCAAACAGGTTTTATGGCTCCAGATGAATTTTATTTGGAGGAAGAGGGGCCAGAAATGACGCCTGATATTGAAGATTGCAGACCCCTGCTCTAAATGGATACAAAAAGGATAATCAAAAATTAACCTGATGTTGAGATATGTCCGGGAAGTGGCTCCTCTGAGGAAAGACCATCTTTTTTTCTAATTTAATAGAAATATAAAAATAACATACTTCCTGCAATTCTTGACTTTAATGTATAAAGGTATAACCTACTCTATTCTGAATTCAATACCTACTGTACGTGTCAACGTGTAGCACAAACAGCAGTAAATGTTACTGGGAGGGGGGATGGGAGGCCTGGGAAAGTACAGTTGTGTACACTTACCATAAATGTAGATGTTCGAGTGTCTTCACTGATGCAGTCATGACTGTAGGGTTCTCCCCTGCCGGCAGGCAGTCCTCGGTCGGCCAGAATCCCAAAGTCTGGGTCCGGCGTCGGCTGTTCAGCCATGCTCCCTGACGTCAGAGCGCCAGGAGTAGAAAGCTGACAGCCGACGCCATGTTCTCCAGTTTTTCTTGCCCCAGATGTCAGGTGCTCCAAAATGAGTAAGATCCCATACCCTTTGCAAATACACCTCAAAAGAAGGGTGAAGAAGGGAACCACACAAAAGAAAAAATAAGAGGGGACAGGAGGGAGGGAAACCCAGACTGCAACAGTGAAGACACTCGAACATCTACATTTATGGTAATTGTACACAACTGTACTATGTTCATCGTGTTTCACTGTTGCAGTCATGACTGTAGGGTAGAATCCCAAAGCAGAATAAAAGGGAGGTGGTCATAAAGAAGAGGGGGCGGCTAAAAGGCCCTGCAAGACAGAAGAAGCAAAGCCTGCCCTAGACTTAGAGTAGAGAGGTAGATTGTAGTGCTTGGAAAAAGTATGCACTGAACTCCAAGTTGCAGCTTCCAAAATGTCTTTGGTAGGAACTCCCCTGAGGAAGGCAGCTGAAGTGGCAGCAGCTCTGGTAGAGTGAGTCCTTATACTCCCTGGGATTTGCTTTCCATGGTGTGAACAACAAAATCTGATTCCATGAGCAATCCATTTAGAAATGGTCTGTTTTGAAATGGCTTTACCTTGGGAACTTGAAGCATAAGAAACAAACAATTGCTCTGATTTCCTGATGTCCTTGGTTCTGTCCAGGTAAAAACGCAGTTGTCTGTGTACATCCAAAGAATGCAAGATCCTTTCCTCCCTATTTTGAGGACTGGGGAAAAAAGTTGGCAAGTGAATAGTTTGATTTAAAGCCACTTTGGAAACCACCTTAGGCATGAAAGTAGGATTAGTCCTTAAAGACACCCTGTCTTGATGAAAAATAATATAAGGTTCCACAGCCATGAGAGCTTGCAACTCCGAAACTCTCCTGGCAGAGGTCAGAGCTAACAGAATGGCTGTCTTCCAAGATAAAAACTTGATGTCAGAAGTGGCAGCAGGCTCAAAAGGAGGTAAGGTGAGTTTTTCCAAAACATAGTTGAGATCCCAAGCAGGAATGGGAGGAGATCTAGGGGGCCTTAAGTTTTTAGCTCCTCTAAGAAACTGTCTCATGAGCTGATGAGAAAAGATAGGAGGGTCTGTATTATAATGAGCAGAAATAGCAGAAGCATGGATCTTTATGGAAGAGAAAGAGAGACCCTTTTGTAAGAGGTCTGTCAGATAAAATAAAATCAGGGGAATGTTAGGAATAAGAGGATCTGAATCCTGAGCCTGCATCCAGGAGCAAAATCTTTTCCATTTTCCTGCATAAGATTTTCTAGTGCTTGGACGTCTGGCTTCTAAAATGACATCCATAACCTGCTTGGGTAGGAGAGAATGAATCAAAGACCCTGAATTAACCAGGCCGCCAGGCTGAGAGTTTTGACATGGGAGTGCAGAACCTGACCCTGGTGCTGGGGCAGAAGATTCTGAGTCTGAGGTAATACCCAAGGGGGCTCCAGACAAAGGTTTTTCAGAGTTGGGTACCAAAATTGACGAGGCCAATTTGGGGCCAGCAAAATTATCATCTTGGGCTTGTCCTGTTTGATCTTTAATAACACCCGTGGAAGAAGAGGTAGAGGCGGGAAGGCATACCCCGAGAGGTTTCTCCAACTGAATGATAGAGCATCCACTTTCCAAGCTAGCTTGTGGAAAGTCCTGGTGCAAAAAATCTGTAGTTGATGATTGAGGTGGGATGCAAAGAGGTCTATGTGAGGACATCCCCAGACTGCTGTAATCATCCTGAATATTTCGGTGTCCAGCATCCATTCGTGTGGATCCGACAGGTTTCTGCTCAGACTGTCTGCCAGGAAGTTTTGCTTCCCTGGTAGAAACTGAGCTTGAAGGTCCAGTTTGCAAGCTAGAGCTGTGTTCCATAGATTCATGGCTAATCTGCAAAGGGGGTAGGAATGAGATCCCCCTTGCTTGTTTATGTACCACATAACGGTGGTGTTGTCTGTCCGTATCAGTAGCTGTCCTGGTTGTAGAAGATGCCTGAAAGCCAATAGAGCGTTCTGTACGGCTAACATTTCCTTTAAATTGATATGCAGGAGCTTCTGATCCTTTGTCCAAAGGCCCTGCAGACAGCTGCCCTGAAAATGGGCTCCCCACGCATAATCTGAAGCGTCCATGGTTAGTATCTGAGTGGCTGGAGGCAGACTGAATGGTTTTCCTATGTTTAGAGTACATGCTTTGGACCACCAAAGGAATTCCTTTTGGAGACAAGGCAGGACAGTTATCTGTATGTCTAAACTGTGGCAATGCTGAGACCATACACTTTTTAGGTACCACTGGATTTTCCTCATATGTAGTCTTGCATATGGTACGAGAAGGATGCAGGAGGCCATGTAACCCAAAGCCTGCAGGAATTTCCTTGGAGAAAGCTGAGTTAAAGTTGCCAATGTTTTGAAAATTGAAGCCAGCTGTAATTGTTTTTCGGATGTCAGAAATGCCATCTGGGTTGTGGTGTTTAGAAGAGCACCCAGAAAAGTTATCTGTTGAGAGGGTGTCAAATTTGACTTTTTTATGTTTACAGAGAATCCCAGGAACTTGAGAAGGTTCTGAACAAATACTAGATGCTGGAGTAAGACATCCTTGCTGTCTGCCTGAATTAGACAATCGTCCAGATAAGGGTAAATTTGAATTCCCTTGAGTCTGCAATAAGCTACTACTGGAGCCAGGCATTTGGTGAAGACCCTGGGCGCAGTAGACAATCCAAAGGGCAGCGCAGAGAATTGATAGTGCCTCGATCCGGCCCTAAACCTGAGGTATTTTCTGCATTCCTGCCTGATGGGAATGTGTAAATATGCCTCCTTTAAATCCAAAGTTACCATCCATGCATTTTTGGTCAGCATTGGAAGTAGCTGCTGAAGAGTAAGCATCTTGAATTTTGGTATCTCGAGAAAAGTGTTCAAGACTGACAGATCCAGAATGGGTCTCCATGAATTTTGCTTTCTGGGGACTAGAAAGAGCCTGGAATAAAAACCTTGTCCCATCTCTGAAAGTGGAACCAATTCTATGGCTTTCATAGCCAAAAGAGCCTCCACCTGGTTTAAGGCCTCTAACTTGATGTTTTGGAAGATCCGGCCATCCGCTTGGTCTTGGTAGGGTATGAAAATGGAATTTGTAACCTCTTGAAACCACATCCAGAACCCGCTTGTCTTGGGTTATAGGAGTCCAATTTAGGTGAAAAAGGGAAAGTTTTCCTCCGAGTGGGGTTTCCAGGCAAGAAGTTCCTGCAGCCCAACAGAGGGAGTCATTGAGCCTGTTTTCTATGAGCTTGCGACCTGTCCTCTCCTCCCCTAGGGGTGGAACAGTCCACTGTCTTGGTCTATAAGAGGCTTGCGTTTGAGGCCTTCCTCGGGAGCGTCTGTATCTACCCCTCTGAGGCCTGTGTGAACTGGGAAAGGACCAATTTTTTGTAGGCCAATTCCTACTAAATCTGGGTGGCTGTACTTGTAAGAAATCTTTAACTGTTTGCATGGATTTAGCCTTGTCCTCCATCTTCTTTATCACCTCTTCAGCCTTACGTCCAAACAAAACATTATGCTCAACAGGAGCATCCAATAACTTAGCTTTTACTTGATCAGGCAAGTTTTGTTCCTTTAACCAAGCATGCCTTCTAATGACTGTACCAGAGGCAGCAGCCCTACAAGAAGCCTCCAAGGCATCAAATCCACAGTGTAAACCATGCTTCCCAACTTGTTCAGTGGCATGCATTAAGTCATGTAATTCCTTATCATCTGCACAGGCAGAAATGGAAGTTAGCTTTTGTTTCAAAACAGACAGAAGATATTGCTGGTATTTCAGCATATGAAATTGGCAGTTTAAAACCCCTTAGGACCCTGAGAAATGGTTTCAGGATCAGCAGTAGGATTCTTGTATAAAAATTGGTGGGAATCAGGAACCCTATAATATCTGTCTGGCTTAACAGGAGCTGGAGGAAAAGAGTCCGGAGTTAAGTTAGCTTCCGAAAAAGCATCATCCACGATATCCAAAATAGGAGGAATAGCCAGGGGTCTATGTTGGGGAAGAAGAAAAAAATCCCTAAGTCTTTTCTTAGATTCCGAGTACTCCTGTCCTTCCCAGTGAAAATGTTCCCTCATTTCATGTAAAGTTTCCCCAAAAGAGAAATCCTCAGGGGGAGAAGCTGAAGGAATGGATTCCTCAGCATCAGAATCCTCATAAGGAGGGAAAGAATATTCCTGGTCAGAAGAAGTAACTGAAGAAACAGAAGCCTGATCAGAGGAGTCATAATACACTTCCTGCCTTGGCCTTTTATCTGGAGGGGGATGTGAACCCCTAATCATAGTAAGTAAGTCCTCCGCCATCTTAAGTAACTGTTTCTGAGACTTGGGTGCCGGATCAGAAGAGGCCTGAGCTGTAGTCTTTGATTTGGAAGGAGTCTTTGCCTGTGTCTTTGGCTTTGCCTTTATTAGAAGCTGAGTAGGCCTGAAAACCCCTTCGGAAGCCGGTACCTGCACAGCGGCTCCAGACCCATCCGAAGGAGCACTGTCCGAAGGTCCTGCAACAGAAATATT
Source organism: Protopterus annectens (assembly GCF_019279795.1). Classification (NCBI taxonomy): domain Eukaryota; kingdom Metazoa; phylum Chordata; order Ceratodontiformes; family Protopteridae; genus Protopterus; species Protopterus annectens. Next base: position 186,820,744 of record NC_056748.1, on the reverse strand, counting down.
CAAAGGCCTAGTTGGCTCCTCGTGGGAGTCCGTTTCGGCCATCGGTTCCAAAATGGCCGACGACAGGGGCTGCAAAAGCGCCTCACTGACGACGGCCGAACCTGAAGCTGGCTCTGCTTGTACAATATCGTCCGATTTGGACCTCGGAGGCCTGTCTTTATCCTTGCGTCGTTTGTGAACTCCGGTAGACGGAACCGAATCCGACGACATTTTGTAATTAAAGTGCCTACCGAAGTAATGAAATGCAAAATCGTACCTTCGTTTAATCGTACGTTGATTGAATCTAGCACAAAACCGACAACTAGCTACGTCGTGGTCAGGGCCTAAGCAAGGAATACAGTAAGAATGAAAATCCTTATGAGGTATTTGCTTCCCACAAGAAATACAATTATTAACTTTTTCTGACATCGGACTGGAGCAAGAAAAAAGTTTCCCCAACGGGGTACTTAGCTTTGAGTAGGAGAAGAAAGTCTTCGGACTGAAGTACGATTAGCAAAAATTGTCAGGAGTCAGCCGACCGGCAAATGTGAACTGCTATCACCGTACGGTAAGAAAGACTGAACATGGCGTTGGATGTCAGCTTTGTACTCCTGGCGCTCTGACGTCAGGGAGCATGGCTGAACAGCTGACGCCGGACCCAGACTTTGGGATTCTGGCCAACCGAGGACTGCCTGCCGGCAGGGGAGAACCCTACAGTCATGACTGCAACAGTGAAACACGAACATCCTGAACCAAGATGGAAGCAGCCAGAGTTAGTTCCAGACTTCTAAGATGATCAGTTGAGAGAAAGGGGGAGATAAGAACTTGTGTGTCAAGATTTATAGTGTGAGGACTGTAGTGAAAAGCTGCATTTTGGTGTCAGCAGGAATTCTTGTCTGTGATGAAAAACTGGAGAGAGTCTTCCATGTGTTGTTGTTAAACACCACTGTCTTTCTAGTTGCCTGCCCCTTATGTTAATTTGACCATATATCTCATTTCCTCTCTGCTTTTACTGGCTGGTGTGAGTAAGCACAAAATTATAATTTTGCAAAATCACTCCCCTTCAACTATTTAAATTTATTGGCCATCCTACTGTATTCCATAGTACCAGAATACAAAAGTGACCACCCCCTTTCAATCTATCTTGCTGTTTTAAAAATAGTGACTCTCCACTAAAACGTAACTTTTAGACAGCTAAACCTTAAGTTACCTACTTTCACATCTAACTCCTGTAGTGCACACTGCAGTGTTTAGGATACACCATTTTTTTTCATCTTACCTTTAAGCATCTATTGCAAGACCACCAGTTATTGTAGAACCCACATTCTGCCTCTCAGTAGTCATCTTGGGATTAGTGCTTTTGTTTTCTCCTGGTGAGAGAAGGAGTGCAGTTACATTATTTCTTGGAGACAGCTAATCACCAGAAAGCTTAAAAACTGCTTTACAGGTGACAGCTTAGAATCTGTGTTTATTTTCTGATCCTGTTGAGAGCAGGAGCAGAGTGCACTGATTCCTGACTCTTTCTGGTTGGAGAGTGAGTGCCTGTGCTTAACATACCTGATTGGTCTGGTTGCTATTCGTGGCATCTACCAGAAAACGGCTACAAAGCCTGCAGACCCTTGCATCATCTGGGACAAGACTGTGGATCACCAAACAGGCCTTGACCTGCTTCTCTTCTTGGGATTAGTGCTAAAACTAGCTAGTTTTAGCTAGAACAAGCCAGTTTTTTAGTTTCAGCACTCAAAACTGTTTCCTTGTGCTCAGCACTTGCTCAGAACTCGTTGTAACCACTAAATAAACTACAAATTACTACAGCACTCGACTTTCCTCACTTGTCAAGAGGAAAACAGTTCTTAGTACTTAAATTAATAAGCACCTATCTAGGCATGTCCATGGGTCAGCTCCCGGTGTGTTCTCTTGTCCATCCGATGAATCTGGGCATCTTGGGGCAATGTAGCAATTGCCTCATGTACACTGACAACCCTCTCCTCCTACCACCCAACACTACAACCTGCGAGAGATGCAGTTATATAGCCAAACTGGAAGCCAAGCTCTCTCCAGCCAAGAGTGGACTAGACAGTCAAGAGGACAAGGTTAACACCTGCACCACACCACACTCAACACATAGTCCTTCAAAGCCCACACATAGAAACACAAAGCACACACCCATATTCACGGAGGCTCTCAATAAAAATCTGCCCAAGCAACAAAGACCTCCCAAGCTGAAATGCAGACAACCACCACCCCCCAATACTAACCAAATGACACACAGCCCACAAAATTAGTGCGTCACTCAACCTCAGCACATAAGGCAAAACAACATACCCAACACACTAGTCACAGGTGACTCTATAGTCAGGCACACTGATATCCCACTCACCAAGCTAAACAAGGAAAAAGTTACTGTCAGCTGCCTGTCGGGTGCCAGGATCCGCCACAAAACGCACGCACTCAGGTCACTCCACAACAAGTACAAATACAACTCTGTCATTGTCCATGTCGGTGTGAATGACCTGAGATATACCTCCCTGGACTACATGAAAAGAGACATGGAGAAGCTCTCGGATCTTGTAGACCAGGCAGGTACGACCCTAGCCCTGAGTAGCATCCTGCCATCGCCCAGAATGATACCACAGTACAAGGACAAAATGATGGACTTCAGCAATTAGCTAAGCTTCTGGTGTCATTCTACAGGGATCCAGTATCTGTCTGCCTGGGACGACATGGTCAACAGACCACGATGCTTTGCCAGAGATGGCCTGCACCTGTCACCTCTGGGATTCCGGATAGTGGCTAAGGCTCTTGCCACCCCTATAGTGCCTTTTTTAGGCAAGGTTCAAATGCTAAATTCACCACCTTAACAAGTACAAGCAAGCAAACTCTGAGGGCAATGCTACTCAATGCTAGAAGTCTAAACCTCAAAATGCACTCACTCGAGGCACTCCTTAAAATGGAGAACATCGACATCTGTGCAGTGACAGAGACCTAGTTCAAGGCTTCAGAGAGCACCCCTGCATTACCAGGCTATAATTCATACCACACCTTTCGGCCATCTAACCTGGACCGAAACACTAAAGGCGGAGGCGTGTCCATATTCATTAAGGATATCCACACCTCCAGGCTAGTTGCTCAACATAATGAATCCAAAATTATCCAAGTGCAACAAACACTGGGCAAGACTGCAATCCAGGTTGTAGCTTGTTACAGATACCCCACCATGCCCCAGGTTTCCCACTCTTCATTTCTTAAGATACTGGAAAATATTAAGGTACAACCCAGTACCTTAGTTATGGGTGATTTCAACTACCCTACCATAATCTGGGAAAACTACTCATATACCAACTCATTCACTCAATGTTTTCTGGAATTCATAAATTCCAACGCCTTGGATCAGTTTGTCCACACCCCCACCAGGGGCAGCAATATCCTGGACCTGTTCATTACCAATATACTATGTTCTTCATCTGTAAATATGTTGTAAGTAATTGCTATGTTAAATTGTTAATCGCTATGTAATCCAATGTAACTACTGTCTGTTTATTTTAACTGTGGAGCTTTTCTCCCCGGGCCTCCGCTGAAAATGGACCTACGTCCAGTCGGACACTCCTGTTCAACAAATGTAAATAAATAAATAAACAATAAATAAATAAATATGGGTAACCGCTGTTCCACACCAGAGGTCAACTCTTTGCTGGTCAGATCCGACCACAAGCTAATCACCCTAGACATCCATATCCCACCCCCAGCCCCCATTAAAGAAACCATCATCAAAAACTACTTCAAAGCCAACTTCATTCGGTGAACTTCACAACACCCATGCAGATGGAAAATAGAGGTACGACTGCTGAATCCTACACAAATGCACTGTATAAGCACATACACGAGTGCATGGATCGTGTCATCCCCAAAAGAACCAAGATGCTATCCTCCAAAAAAAGGAAGCCAATCTGGTGGTCCCCAGCCATAAACAAACTCTACAACAGAAGGAAGAAGCTGTTGCAAAAAAGAGTAAAATCCCAAGATTGGAGGAACTCCCTGGTCAGCCTCAACAAGAAGCTGAGATCCCTCATAAAATCCTCTAAAGCCAGTTATGAAAATAAAATCACCACTGATTCCAAAGACAACCACAAAGCATTCTACAGCTACGTCAAGAATCTCAATGGCAACACTCAGATCTGCTCTGAGCTACAGCACAATTGCACTAAATATACAGAACCAACCGATATTGCCAACAACCTGGCAGATAGGTCCAGTGCTTACTTTACCTCCCTCTCACCCTCCAAAGGGCCCATCTTAACACCAGAAGACTGCAAAGCCCCTGTAATCATGGATGAACAAGTAAAGACCGCACTCACCAAAGCCAAGAACACAGCATCTATGGGACCAGACAACATCTCAGGCTGCATACTGCACGAACTACAGAATGAACTGTCACCCCACCTAAGTACCATGTTCAATCATAGCTTCCCCTCAGGCTATGTGCCTACTGAATGGCACACAGCGACGGTTATCCCACTCCACAAAGGGGGTGCCACCACGGACCCCGGAAACTACCGTCCTATTAGCCTGGTCTGCAAAGCCATAGAATGTATAATCTTGGAGCTTATAAACAAAGACATAGGTAAACTTCAAACCCTGGACCCCACTCAGTTTGGGTTTGTAAAAGGTAGATCATGTCTACTAAACCTGATTGACTTCTTTGAAGCAGTCACTAGAGCTGTAGACGAGGGCAAAGTAGTGCACACAGCCTATCTTGACCTCGCCAAGGCTTTCAATACCATCCCCCACTCTGGAATTATAGATAAACTCACTAAACTGGGAATAAATCCCTATGTATCAAGATGGGTGGCCAACTGGCTCACTAACAGGACCCACACAGTAAAAGTAGCCGACTCCAAGTCTGACTTCAGACCAGTGGCGAATGGAGTACCACAGGGTTCGGTACTGGGTCCTCTCCTGTTCGGCATCTACTTCTCTGAAGTGCAGGCCAACACAGAAGGTCTTTGACTAACAAAGTTTGCAGATGGCTGCAAACTGGGAGCCATAATAGAATCACCTAATGATGCAGACATTCTACAAAAGGGCCTCACAGAGACAGTCATGGCCTCGAGCTCAATACCAAGAAGTGCACTGTCATCCCCTTTGGGAAAAACTCGGTACCCATGAACTACCACATAGGCGGTAGCACACTAAACACTGAAAGTGTGATAAGAGACCTCAAGACACAGGTGGACAGTAGTCTTTCCTTTGATAACCACATTGCCACAGCAGTCAGGAAATCATAGGTTCATAGGTTAGTACTAGGCTAACTGCCATTGTGGGCCATTCCAAGCCTAGCAAATTACCCCATGTGAGAATCAAACCCTGCATCTTGAGTCTGTAAGGTAACCACCTTAACCATTATGCCAACCTCCCACCCCATTCTACTTGGCACACCTCATCACAAAAGGAGTCTCCTCCATTAAAAAGGAGGTCATTGTTCCTCTCTACTCATCCCCCATCAGACTCATTATAGAGTACAATGCCCAGTTTGGCATGTATCTCACAAGACACCTACAACAATTGGAAAGGCCGCAGAAATTCTTCACTAAGGATTACTGGCCTCAAACAGATGCCATACACAGACTGTCTCAAAAAAAGTCCAGCTCTACTCCATCGCATATCGCCTACTCAGAGGCAATCTGCCTAACATACAAAGCTATGTCAAACCTAGAGCTGTTGGACATGCTACACTTAAAGAAATCCCAATCTCTCCAAACCACACGCTCCATGGACCTAAACCTTGTCACCACAATAAACAGAACCTGCTGGAGGGATAGATTCCTGTCCCAGAGACTTCCCATACTCTGGAACAAACTACCTATTCATGTCAAGCAAAGCTCCTCATTGGCCCTCTTTAAGAAAAATCTTGACGACTGGATGGAAATAGACCAAATAAGAGCGACTGTACACACCAAACAACCAAGAAGCAGTATAGCACACTCTCAATGCCACCACTGATCCAATGACACTTTTCAAGCAGCTGGTGGAATAGACAAAATTTTAATAAAATAACCTAAAAACTAGTATAGCAATGAGATTTAGCGCTTTCATCCACAATAAACGTGAACTTCATCCGATTGCCATACTTTTGCTTAATTTCATTAAAATATCCTTATAAAAAAGGCACCTTTGGGTATGAACCAATAGAAAGTTACAATTGGTTCACATTATTTAAAGGTACACATAGCATTTAATGCAGTTCAGAACTCACATCTATAAAGGGAAAATAGTCACAATAACCTTTCTCTATACTTGTTGTGGGCTTATTTCTTTTCTTACGTTACAAAATTGATATATACTTATAAAAAGTGATTACTTTATACATATTTAAATGTTCAGTTCATACCAAAAGGTGCCTTTTTTAAGGGTATTTTAATGAAATGACACGGAAGTATGGCATTCTGATGAAGTCCATGTTTATGGTGGATGAAAGCGCTAAATCTCATTGTTATACTAGTTTTTAGGTTATTTTATTAAATTTTTGTCTATTACACCAGCTGCTTGAAAAGTGTCGTTGGATCTGTGGTGGCATTGTGAGTGTGTTATACTGTTTCTTGGTTGTTTGATGGATGGGAAATAGAAAATCCACCCTGGAGATCACTTCTGCGGCACTGCTTGACAGGGGCACAGGACAATAATTTTCTTGGTTGGCGAAAGCCAGGGTACCTTTTTGGCTAGGCTTATATAAGCCCCAGGGCCGACAGCCTAGTACCTACCTATGAACCTAAATGTTGGTGAAGACTCATCTGAAGTTAAGAGCAACAGGAAACATGAATTGGGCAGCCAGACATGCTTTTAAGATTAATCTAACAAAGTCAATTTACATTTGGGCATATCAACTTGATGTTACATAATTCACCTAGTCGATGTTTGGATAAGTAAAATCCCCAGAAGGACTACATTTTCATCTATTTTACAGCCTGGACTTAGTCAGGAAATCCTCATTATAGTAGTCTGTTGTATACTGCCCATATATGCTGATGTATAGCGTCCATATATTCTCTGCAGCACATATGGACAGTATACAGCAAACTGCTATAATATTACATTCAATACCTTTGACACTATTTACTGTACAAAGATTTTCCACACTTGAGTTGTTTTCTTGATTACTGTCTTAAGTGTTCCAACTGCCACTTATCCAACTGGAGTTACAACAATGAAACCAGGTTAAACAAAGGAATTTGTGATATGCATTTTGGATCTTTGAAATGTATTTCAACAATGATGCACATATAAATGGAAGCTTTTAAATAACTTATGTTATTCAGACTTCAGGCATTTAGCAAAGATCTCCTTCACTTTTGCCTTTTTATCTTATATATTTTAATACTTTGAAAAAGCTAAAAAAAAAAAATAGTAAGGAAATGTTTCCTGTTCAGTAATTACATTCCATAGGAACAGTCAGGTAGGCCATTAGGAGCAAATCACTCTGGAAGGCTGACAATTTCATTCATGGCTGATGGGCAGCAAATCCCCTAACAATAATAAAATGTCTTTAGCCATATGACATAATGAAAGGCATTTGTAAAGTAGATGTGTTTCCATACTTTCTAAGATGTTTCATATGTGTGAATGGAAGATCAAGACATTGTAAACGTGTTGCCAAAAGGATGGCTAGAGTTTGGTATTTGGGAACATCGAATGTTGGAAGGGGTTAAAAATAGTGTAATGTATATTTCAGTCATCCGTCTATATTTTTAGAGTAGACTGGTAAAGGTTGACTTATGTAAGGGGTGGATAGATGTGCAAACAAATTAAGATGAGGCAATGGAGAAGATAAGCTGAGATATGGAAAGATGGCAACAACTTCTTTTTCACAGGGAGTATTAACAACTGTAGATAGGGCAAAAAAGAGCTGATATACTGGAGGGATACAGATGCAGCTGGTAGGATGAGGCAGGATACAAGGGACCAGATTTAGAGAGGTACAAAACAGACTTTCAGAAACAGATAGGTGTGAAAGGGGTGCATGGTATAGGGAGACCAAGGTGAAAGATGAGGTAGGAAGGGTAGAAGAAAGTACAGTAATACAAGTAAACTTATGGTAACAGTGGATGTTTGAATGATCACTGTTGCAATAGCCTTAGATATATGATATACATAACGTAGGACAACTTCCAAAGCTTCAGGCACCTTTCGTGTGCCCAAACCATTACCAGCTCAAACTGAGAAAACTAAAATGACAGGTTTGGATGCCAAGCCCTTCAGAGTTTTCATGCCAACAGAGACAGGCTGAGCTCTGAAAGGACACTGCTAGGAACAACAAACAATAAAAATCCACACCCTGGAATAAAAAACAAACCAAAGCAACAAGAGGGATGGGAGAGGGAGCAGTTAATGCAGCAGTGATCATTCAAACATCTACTGCTATGTAAGTTTACTTACACAACTGTACTATGTTCATCATACCGATCACTGCTGCAGTAGCCTTAGCTATATGCTAGATTACTCTAGCTTACTACAATTTGGGAGGTGGAAGGGGAAGGGTCAAAGAGCCATTGTTGGATGGTCCTAGACAAGACAAAGATCTAGACATTGAGAAAGAATCAAGCTTATAGTGCAACAAAGTATGTACAGAGGACCAAGTAGCAGCTTCTACAATACTGTTAGAATCCTCCCTTTTCCAAAAACCCATAGACGAAGCCAAGGCCCTGATAGAGTGGGCCTTCACCCTGCCTGAAATAGCTTTGTTTTGGTGAGAACAACAAAAGGTAATAGCCTAAGACAACCATTTAGAAATAGTCTGTGTTGACATAGGCTGCCTCTTCTTACCTTCACAAGAAATGAACAGCTGATCCACAGGTCTGAAAGATATAGTTCGTCAAGATAGTACCTGAGTTGTCTGTTCTCCCTCATTTTTTAGGTTCAAGAAAGAAAACAGGGGGATGGATAGTTTGGCTTAAAGTAAACTCAGATAGCACTTTAGGTATTAAGGAAGGATTAGTTCTCAAAGAAACCTTGTCTTTGTAGAAAATGAGTTCAGGTTGACTAACCATAAGAGCTTGCAACTCAAATACCCTTCTTGCAGAGGTCAGAACGATCAGTAAAACAGTTCTGCATGTTAAGAACATCACGTCAGCCAGATTAGCTGGTTTAAATGGAGCAAGTGTTAGCTTCTCTAACACAAAATTAAGATCCCAAGGAGGGGCCACTGGTTTCCTTGGAGGTCTCTCATGCTGGGAGATGGATAGTTTGGCTTAAAGCAAACTTCGATACCACTTTAGGCATAAATAGGATTAGCTTGCAATGCACAGGTCTCTGTGCAAAATAAGATAGGATTGACTCACCATAAGAGCTTACAACTCAGATACCCTTTTTGCAGGGGTCGAAGCAATCAGTAAAACAGTTCTCTGCATTAACAACCTCAAGTCAGTCAGATAAGCTGGTTCAAATCAAGCAACTGTTAGCTTCTCTAACACAAAATTAAGATCGCAAAGAGAGGCCATTGGTTTTACTGGATTTAAGCAAAACACCTTTCAATAACATTTTTATATGAGAATGCAAAAGAAGGAAAGAGGATGATCCTTGGACAAACATGATGAAATTACTTAAAAATAAACCTTGACTGAAGAGTGGGAAAGGCCACATGATAGTAACTCACACAAATAATGTAAAACACTAGGGGAACAAGGAAGAGGTACTTATGGTGAAAACAGGGTGGAGGAGACTATGAAAAGGGTACAAGAAAAAGAATAAGGGAGATGGGTATGCAAGAACTGCAGACTACAAGGAAATGAATGGATAACAGGATCAGCATATGGATCAAATGAAGATGAACCATCGACTTTTGATAAGATGTTTTAATGTCTAAAGGGAATACAACTGAAAATTAAAGGTTGAACACAGTTAGGTGGTGTTTTTAATGTTGCTTTGGTACATGACAAACAAACTTAAGAATCAGAGAAAGTTAAAGGAAAAATAGTTGAACGTGGGATGAGAAACATCTGCTGGATGTAATGTGGGGATAAGGGAGCCTTCATGTTCTCTAAAAATGTGAGAAGAGTTCACGCATTATTGACTGCAATAAGCTGGTGAGTAGGAGAGTGAGAGTGGAACCCGACTTTGTACATGCAAGTCGGGTTGGTGTGGTGTGGGGAAGAGAGAAGGACAGATGCTGGAAGTTGAATTCAAGGGCATGTGGAAGGAGGAAATAAAGGAAGCACTTAACAGAAATGGTGAGGGTGTGGTTGGAGGAGACAGAAGCTGTAGGAATATCTGAAGGTGGCACAGAAGGGTAGAACAATGAAAAAGGTGGGGATGTGAAAAGGGTGAGGAAGATACGTCTGAGAGAGAGAGTGTGGGATGTTCAGACTGGCAAATGGAGGGTACAGGGGCAGCTGGTAGTAAGAAGGATGTGATTACAGAGGCTAAGTAGTAAGACAGATGATAGGCATGAGGAAGCAGGCGGGTGCTTGAGAGAAATGGTGATGGATGTAATGCAGATAGCAGGACTGTTGAAACCATTTGGTGCTGTAGGAATATCTGAAGGTGGCACAGAAGGGTAGAACAATGAAAAAGGTGGGGATGTGAAAAGGGTGAGGAAGATACGTTTGAGAGATACACAGAGTGTGGGATGTTCAGACTGGCATTTGGAGGGTACAGGGGCAGCTGGTAGTAAGAAGAATGTGATTACAGAGGCTAAGTAGTAAGACAGAAGTGGGAGCAAAGGAAAGAGACATTTGGAGTGGAAAAGAAAGGAGAGGTGGACACTATGGGACAATGCTGCACGATACCTGGGATGGGAGATATCAGACCAAAAACCTGAAAGAGCAGTGAAAGTAATAGAAGATAGGATGATGAGAAGAATTCATAAAAAAGAGAAGACATCAGAGGTATGCCTGAGATTTTATAAAGATCATTATCATGAACAGAGCAGGAGGTACTACGGCAGAGGGAAACTGTACATTTTGAAATTGAGAATTTATGACAGAGGCAGAAAAATGGAGTTTAGAAGATGCAGTTAGTAGGAAAGAAGTGTCAGAAGCAATTAATTACTAGAGGATTTGGAAGGTGAGTGGGGGGAATAGATTTCTAGTGGATTTTTATAAGATGATAAAAAAAGAGAGGCTGTTTAGGAAGAAGGCTGGTAAGAGAGCATCACTGGAACTGGGAGGTATGGCACTGACCACAGTTTTGCCGAAAAGGAACCGTGAGTTAACAGGGAATTTTTTGACAGTTTTATTTACAAGTAAGTATGCAAAGATTTTCCTCATGGTAGTGTTGTCTGTGACCACCAGAACAGGACCCGGAGTCCATAAATTATGAAGAACTTTTACGGCATGAATCACTGCTAACATCTCTTTTATATTAGTTTGCTCTGGCATGTCCTGAGGACTCCATAAGCCTTGCACTTGAAGTCCCATGGACACTGTTCCCCATACAAAATCTGAAGAATCCATCTGGACAGATTAGACTGAGGTATGAAGACAGAAAGAGAGTAGTAGATTCAAGAACAGATGATCCCTCCACCACCGCAGTGCCTGTTTCACAAATTCCAGTACTTGTACCTGGAAATCTAAGGGATGAAGCTGCCGGGTCAACAACTCTTCAAGTACCACTGAACTGTTCTCATGTGTAGGCTGGTTAAAGGTAGCATGATGATCTTTGATGTCAAGAGGCCTACAATTTTGAGGGCCTCTCCTGCTGAGGCCAAGTCTAGAAGACAGAAATCCAAGAAAATGCTCTGACAAGTCAGAACATTTGGTACTTGCGTATTATCGCAACCACCTTCCAAACGACTCACTTTTGATATACTGACATGTCGTTGAGGTGCCGACAAATTTATTAACATAATTTTGTCAAATGTGATTCTTTCCAATGTTCTTACTTTTCCTTTAAGATGTAACATTTAATGTGGGTAATAATGAGAGAAACAGGGGTAGTGTGCCATCACAGTTAATGATTTTGGTAGGAGAACATGGCATGTCATGCTTCCACATCCATCTTACATTTTGTTCCGTCTGTGAGCATTTTCTGATGAGAAATGTACAATTATAACCTTTTCAGAAATGGTGGGTTTCCCCTATATGACATTGGGTAAAAGTTAATTCAACTGTACTCTCAGTGATGTCAACATACTGAGTACAGCTATATACTTTAATGGATGCCTTATAGGTCATGCATGTCTTGTAGCCCATTAAAGAGTAGAGATGTATCATGCAACCCTCAGTATCTGTCAAGTGAAGTCAGCGACAGGTAAACTACACTGATGCACAGATTTTGTTATTAACATTTTTTAGCTATCTGTTTTACACATACGAAATTTCTTAAACTTCTGTTTCACTTTGTTTATTACTCCAAATTTCTGTACTTATGTTTTCTGCGAGCTCTTTATTGCACTTGATCAAAACAGTATGTACAACCATGACTTCTGTGGAAACAAGGTGAGACATTTTTTTTTCCAAGGCTGTTTTACACATAACAAATGTGTTACAGTGTTTCACTGTGTTTATTATTACAAATTTGGGTACTTATGTTATCTGCGACCTGTTCATTGAGGTTTGTCAACAGTGTATGTACAACCGTCAGATGTTTGGAAGATGGTTGCGATAATACGCAAGTACCAAACTTTGTCTTCTGGTAGAAAGGCTATAGTTTTTTACTGTGTCTATCTAATACCCCAGGAAAACAATTTGTTGAGAGGAAGGACTTTTGACAATTCGGTCTGACGCTCAGGTGGGAAAGGAGGGATGCAATCTTGTCTAAAGACTCCAAACACCTGGACACAGAATCTGTACAAACCAGCAAGTCATCTAAATAAGGAAAAATGTGGATGCCTAGGGTTCTGCAACAGGCAACCACTGGGGCCAGACACTTTGTATATACTTGAGGTGCAGTACATAGTCCAAAGAGTAATGCAGAACACTAACGATGTAAGCCAGACACAGCAAATCTCACAATTTTCCTGAAATTGAAAGCAGGAGGAATATGATAAATGCCCTTGACATCTAGAGTCAGCATTTAACAATGGTCTGGAAGCACTGCTTGGACTAAGGTAAGCATTTTGAATTTTTGAACTTTTACAAAAATGTTTAGAAAGGACAAGTCCAGGATAGGTCTACAGGAGTGTTTCTTTTTTGGTACCAAACAGATTCTAGAGTAAAATGCTTTGCCTTTGAGTATCATATGCACTGGTTCTATGACCTGTGCTTCTACCTTGAGATGGGGCACTGGAGGAAACAGCTCTGTCTGGTCTGCTCTGATGGGAGTGGGGGAACTCCCCTGAAAGAGTATTTTCTATCCACTGCCAAGTACATCCTCTCTGAAATATTCTCAGAATTCGTGGTAACAGAACAAGAAGAGGTCAATAATTTATTTGGACTTCAGGTTAGAGATTGCCCTCACTATCAATGATTGATATCAGAGTACAGACAAAAAGAAAGAAATGGGGTGTCCTAAACAAAAGACCAGTGCTGGTAGAGTTTTTAGCAGAATCTAGAACAGAAGTTGCCATTAAAAAAGGAATAATTAGTAGAGTATATAAAATATTGCATGATAATTATAAGAATCAATCAGAGGAGGTTAGAAAGGATTGGGAAGAGAGACTGGATAAGCAATTCACAAAGAAACAATGGGAGGATATTTGTATGTCTCCCAAATATGCAACAAAATTTAGAAGATTTAGGACTTTTGCTTGGAAATGTTTACACACATTTTTTTTTTTTATACCCCAAGTAGACTCCAGAAAATTTTTCCAAAGGTAGACAGAAAATCTTGGAGGTGTGACAGAGAACAAAGAGGTTCTTGGGAACATTTTCTGGGAGTGCAGTGGGTTGGCAGACTTTAAGGATTCCCTGCGGGATGCACTGTCAGAGATGTAGGGTGGGCAGATTAATGTGACGAGGGATATGATTTTTCTGAGCGATGAAACAGAATCAAAATTCCCTAGACATGGTAAGGCCTTGCTGTATCTAATTATGATGGCTGAGAAAAAAGCACTTACTAAAAAATGGAAATCAAAATCTAAACCAACTATATTAGAAGTAGTGAATATAGTAACAGTGGTAAAACAACTGGAATTTCGATCTTTAGAAAAGGGTAGGAACAAACTATATACAAAAAAATGGAAAATGTGGGAACAATACATACAGGGGAGGGATGAGGTTTAAAATAAGGCAGGACTTAAATGAGCTATGTATTGTTTGACCGAAAATGATTGAGTAGATTGTAAGTGATGTATAATGTTTGCAACTGGGAATGTGTCAGTATGGTTTGTGATGGAGTCTGCACTTCCTCCCTGCATTATGTGGGTTTCCTCTAGGTACTGCGGTTTCCTCCCACATTCCAAAGACATGCATCTGGAGTATTTCTTTCCAGGCCTCCTCTGAAAACAGGCACTGCCTAGTCAGACATTCCCAGCCAACAAATGTTAAATAAATAAATAAATGTAAAATGCTTGCAACTAGGACTGTGTCGGTGTGGTTTGTTTATATTTATACAAATGTATGATTGCTTATATCGTAAGTGATGATTTAATAAAGATGTTTCTTGTTTAAAAAAAGGGAGGGGCAGGAACTGAATATAGCAATATATTTGAAGCATAATGTTTGTTGATGTTAGTTTAATACAATTTGACTATTTTTGTATAAATGCACATTTGTCTATGTCACAAGTGATAATTCAATAAAGGTGTTGGGAAAAAAAGGAACTATTTGTCTGAGACTATTTGCAGCCAGGCTGTAGGGTTGATTGAAAACCTGGGGAAAAGAGGAAGAGATGGAAGGGTGGGGGGTGGTGCTTTGTGACTTGAGATAGTCGTTCCTTTGCAGCGGGTTGATCCGTTTTCAGAAAGTAATCCCTCTTGTTTGCTCTTGAAGAATTATCCTCCTGCCATTTCCTTTTGGATCCCTGACTTTTGTATGACTGAGATTTTTGTTTTGCCCCTTGAAGGAAGGCACCTTGTTTGGGAAAAACATGGGTATATAAAACACCCTAGATACTCCATGCATTAATTTGCAACTATCATCTCAATGTTTGAGAATCTATGTAACAGAGGGCCCAAACACCAATTCAGAACTTAAACATCCATTATAAAGGTTGGCTTTTAAACCATTACAGAAGTTCTGATTATGTAACAAAGCATATTGTCTTAACACAACAGAAGGAACAGCATTTCTAAAGACTGCATTTGCACATTCAAGCACACCTCTCAAAGCATGTTCCGAAACCGGAGTCAAATTAGAAACAATTTCATTCCTATAAGTCTTTTGCTCTGCAAGTAAGGCTGCAACAAAACCAAACTGTAAGCATACTGTAAAATAACTAAAAAATGGTACGAGGAGTCATAAAACAGTACAGATTTATTCAGCAAGTCAGCAAAAAGTATTAACACTCCACTCACAAAAATTAAACGTTTTCGTCAGAACAATTTCAGACTTCATCAGATGAACCACAAGTGCTGAATCAAACACTTATATACAATTAGAACACCAATTATAATAAAATTTGTAATTAAAAGTTAAATTTCAAATGTTGTGTGACAGTGTAGATAAAAACAATATAGTTAGCGTAAATTTAAAAAGACGAGCATTTTGAAAAACAGTTAAAATCAACATGTTTTAAAAGTCTTTATTATAAAGTTATTTTATAATTTGGCGGACCTTAATTTTAACAGTGGTGCCAGGGAAATATGGTTATTAAGACCTGGGAATTTGTTAGCTTCCAGGGTGACTTGCCAAAAAGTATTCCTGTATTCGAGCTTAGTTTCCCAGGCTCCACCTCTAGTTTCCTTAGGAACTGAATCAATAACAAAAAATGTAAGGTTGGCCTCTGTACATTCCAAGGTGTGTTTAAATAGGGCATTTTTGGAGTTTTTGTTCCTAACATCATTCATGTGTTCATAAATTCTACATTTTAGTTGACATTCGGTTTTACCAACGTAGAATCCCCCACAAAACCTACATGTCACCAGGTAAACCAACCCTGAGGAATTACAATTGAAATAGCCCTTTCCTGTAAGATGTTTATGTCGAGCAGAAAGGTATAGATATTCTCCATGGTATATGTAAGAACATTGGTTGCAGACCCCACACCTAAATGTACCTTTTCGTCTAGAACAAAATGCATTAGTGTGGTTTGCCTGCTCTAGTAGTTGCTTAATGTTTTTACCTTTTCTAAAAAACACTTGGAGGGGTTTACCTTTAAGGTTTTCTAGGTCTGTGAGTTCTGAAAATCTGGCCCACTCCCTTTCCCACACTTATTTGATACAGTGAGGGTCCACAGTGAAATTTGTAACAAATGCCCTGTTGTATCCTGGCTGTTCAACTTCCAACCCACCTTTCTTAGTTGAAATAAAAGAACCGGAGCCCAAAATAGGGAAGTGCTTATCTACCCTTCCTACCAAAACTTCTCTTTGAACTTGCTGTTTCAAAAGTTCAGGATAACCTCTGTCTAAAAACATCCTCTGTAAATTGTCACATTCACATTTGAAATTGTCCTCGCAGGAGGTCATGCGACTGATCCTCACATACTGCCCCTTGATAATCCCCTTCTTTTGAAAATGGGGATGGGCACTAGCATAACTTAGATATGAACTAGAGAATGTCCCTTTCCTGTACACAGAGGATGTAAAACCTGAATTTGTCTTTTTCAAAGAAACGTCCAGGTAATTAATACACTCGGTTACCATTTGGTGGGTAAATTTCAAAAATGTGGTAGTTGAAGAAATGTATGTCATAAACTCATCTAATTTTTCTAGGTTTTCAACCCAAAACAGGCAGATATCATCCAAATATTGATTGTACTTTATCCAACAATTGGAGAATGTGCTATGCATAATGTACTTGTGCTCCCAGGCTGATAAAATAATATCAGCATAAGTTGGAGCATAGCTGGCCCCCATCGCCACACCTTGTTCTTGTCTAAAAAACTCCCCCCTCAAAAAAACAGGAAGTTATTCCTCAATACCAATTCTGCCAATTCCAGGCAAATTGAGATGTCATTGTCTGTTACCCCATCATGCCTCCTGAGGGCTTACTCCAACCAGGACAACCAAATGTCATGGGGAATGACAGAAAACAAGTCTACAACATCCGCAGTGACAAATATCAAGTTTTCATGAAAATGATCTACCTCTATTTTGCAAAGAAATCCCCAGGAATCCTGTAAAATATAAGATTCACGTTTCCACAGTTTTTTAACTTTCAGTCGAGATACTTTGCTAAGGAGATGCCACTTATGGGTCTAAGAGGTGGATTATCCACACTCTTGCGAATCTTTGGTATTCCAAAGATAGATAGTATCCTGGGTTTATCATCGATAGTTCCCTGATCAAACAGGTCCTTGATAGCAAAATCAATCTTTTTGTAAGCGAAGTGAAGTATTTTTGTCATGTAAAATGTTGACCATTTTGGACTCGTATACAATTTTATTCATCAGTACAATCCCTCCTCCCTTATCGGGTTCCATAACCGTAATGTTACTGTTACCATGAAGCCCTTGTAACAACTGGTTCTCACTGGCTGTCAAATTGTGTCTTATGTAATGGCCTGAAGGAATTCTTCTGATTTCCCTTTCTAGGACCATTTCAAGATTTTTTAATTGTGGGTGTAAGGGAGGATTGAATGTGCTGGATTTTTTAGGACTCTGTGGGAAGCCTGACTATTTCTCTACCAAATACATTTTCCAAATTGAGTTTTCGTATGAATAGCTTTAGATCAAAAATAACATGTGTGAGGTTACTTTTTTGAGTAGAAATAAATTTCATGATGAAATTTCATAAACAGTCTGAATAGATCGACTGTGATATCTAAGTCACTGTAGTTATATATATGAAAATCACACACACTAAAATCATTAGCCGTATGTTGGTGAATACAATCCGACATAAAATCAGAATTTATCTGGCTAGGTTCCTGGGCCCCCCTCCCTTCTGGTAATCCTGGTTCCTGTAAAAATGGTAATTCTGTTTATTTTTGAGTCTTTCGGATCTACGTGGTGATGTATAATGATTGTCTATATCCCTATCATCTTGGGTCACAAAATCATGTCCATTAGGTGGTACCTGGTAATCCTCAGGGTTGCGTGACTCATTGTAATAAACTCCCTTACCAGAAACACCCCCCTCTCCACCTTTATAGTGATTTGAGAAGTTCCTTGGGGGAGGGTATTGTTTTGCCCTCCTGATACTGCCTAAGGTCTCTTTCCATTTTTCTGTATTTTCTTTTTAAAATCTCCTCACATTGCTTGTCTACTTGTTCCCTTATATCATAATATTTTTTTTCTTTTCAGCTTCTATACCGAACATAAGGTCATTGGTCAATGCATTGTTCAAACTGTCTATATCCTTCTGTAAAACCAGACATTTCTCTATCATTGTTTTTGATAATAGCTCTTAAAATATCAAAACCACAATTGTCCAAAATAGTTAACAACTCATGATGAAATTTGGAGCCTGGTTTAATATTGTTAGGATATTTGTACTGACGTAACCCTTTGGGCACTACCCCTGCTTTAATACATTCTCTCAAGTATATATTGTCCAATGATAAAGTTCTGTATTTGAGTAGCACAATGTTCAACTTACTTAAAACATTGTGGTAAGTGTCCCCAATAGTTTTGCCATCAGCCCTAATATTGGGCCGCTCAAAAGCGGGCTTGTGTTGTAACCAACTGCTTAGTTCCTCCCTCGATATTTCCGGTGGTTGAACGCGTGCAATGTTAGTATTCCCACCATCACTGTTATTAATTCGCTGGGTTCTCAAAAGAAAAGGAGTTTGCTGAAAATTCCCAGTGTGGGGATGAATATTACCCTGTTCATGATTCATCTCCGTTCTGTCTGCTGTCCCAGACGGGACTGTGCTGTTCAACTGCGAACATGTACGTGCAACCACTTCCTGGTTGCAGGGCAAGGACACTGTAGTAATGTCGGCGATAAAAACTGAAAGCCCTTGTCCTATCGGTGTAAGTATATCAACCAATTGGGTAAGCTGACCTGCTATTTTCCGAAATTCTCCGATTTCCGAACCCTTGACACTGTCGGTCTGGTTCTCACCACTGTTTGATTCCTCCATGATCTCCAATACAATGAATCAAGCCCAAAGAGAACAACATTCCAAAATAATCACAGGTAACCAAAAAATGGAACTAGGAGTCATAAAACAATGCAGATTTATTCAGCAAGTCTGCAAAAAGTATTTAACGCTCCACTCAAAAAAATAAAACGTTTTCGTCCAAACAATTTCAGACTTCATCAGATGAACCACAAGTGCTGAACCAAACACTTATATACAATTACAGCACCAATTATCCAATTACAATAAAATTTATTAAAAGTGCAATTTCAAAATGTTGTGTGACAGTGTACATACAAACAATATAGTTAAGTGTAAATTTAAAAAGACGAGCATTTTGAAAAACAGTTAAAATCAACATGTTTTAAAAGTCTTTATTATAAAGTTATTTTATAATTTGGCGGACCTTAATTTTAATAGTGGAGCCAGGGAAATATGGTCATTAAGACCTGGGAATTTGTTAGCTTCCAGAGTGACTTGCCAAAAAGTCTCCCTGTATTCGAGCTTAGTTTCCCAGGCTCCAAGTTTCCCAGGCTTCACCTCTAGTTTCCTTAGGAACTGAATCAAAACAAAAAATGTAAGGTTGGCCTCTGTACATTCCAAGGTGTGTTTAAATAGGGCATTTTTGGAGTTTTTGTTCCTAACATCATTCATGTGTTCATAAATTCTACGTTTTAGTTGACGTTCGGTTTTACCAATGTAGAATCCCCCACAAAACCTACATGTCACCAGGTAAACCAACCCTGAGGAATTACAATTGAAATAGCCCTTTCCTGTAAGATGTTTATGTCGAGCAGAAAGGTACAGATCTTCTCCATGGTATATGTAAGAACACTGGTTGTAAGCCCCACACCTAAATGTACCTTTTCGTCTAGAACAAAATACATTAGTGTGGTTTGCCTGCTCTAGTAGTTGCTTAATGTTTTTACCTTTTCTAAAAAACATTCGGAGGGGTTTACACCTTTAAGGTTTTCTAGGTCTGTGAGTTCTGAAAATCTGTCCCACTCCCTTTCCAACACTTTTTTGATACAGTGAGCGTCCACACTGAAATTTGTAACAAATGCCCTGTATACTGTAAAATAAATTTCCACATACAACCTTGATAATTTAACAGACAACTTATCAAAAACAGACATCCTTTTACCCTGACGACTTGACCATTTTCCCTCTTTATCAAAGCCACTGAATTAGATGAAGCCAAGGACTTTTTATGTGAACAGACAGCTAAAGAGACTGCAGCTGGGTCAAATGGGAAAAGAGACCGGTCATATCTGAGGAGACCCTATATTTTCTCTGAGCCTTTTTTAAGGACTCCTGGAATCAATAGTAGTGTCCTGCAGTCGGCTTTATAAACACCTTCCAATGCCAGTAAGACAGGGAGGATAGCCACAGAATTGGGCATCTTGTCCTCTATATGGTCATATGCTCTCTCTAGCTCTGGGGTAGTTCCCAACTGCTCTCAAGCAAAAACATCACTAAATCTAGCAATCATATGAGGAAAAGTGAACACTTGTTTGGACTTGAGCTTAGGTTCACTTTCTGAAGAATCACGACTGAACTCCGTGTCAAGTGGGAAATCACCATTGTCCTCATCAGATTCCTCACCATTCTCTGAAACAGAAGGGTCTCTTGCCAAACTAGTACTAGAGTCATGTATGGGAAAAGAACGATCAGAATTAATTAATACAATCCAGTTTGGCAAAGGTTAGAAAATGCATACACCAATTAAAAGATAAAACTTTTTATTGGGTAGGGGCTTTCGTCCAAGTACAGGTTAAATTTCATCAGACAAGTACCTAACAACAAAACGGCAATTTAAAAAGCCCCACATTCATATCGTGTGACCTACAACCAATAATTCAGCCATTTCAAACCCTCCCACCTTTCTTAACTAATGTTCATCCACAAGTAGTCTTAATATTAAATAAAAACTTAATTTTTCAAAATACAATAAAACAAATTCCTATAAATTCATTGTCCACATACTACAAGTAAAATATTCAAACCAATCAAAACACTGATAAGCATATGTATATATTCATTTAAGAAATATATTACCTCAATAAAGCTTTCAATCTCAAAATACAATTAATTGATATCAGTTTATTCAGTCCTGGCTAAGAATCAGCTTGTAATATAATTTACCAGATTATTTTTTTCCGTTCTAAAAGCAATGTTGTTGTCCCCCCCTCAGATGCTAACCTTTACACTGTCAATCGCCATATATTTAAACATGTCCATTATGCAGCTTATTCTATCAAGAGACATACACCCAAACCCAGGCCCACATCCCCAACAACATAATTCCATCAGCCCCACTATCCTATCTCCTATCTCTATTCTCTCACACCAAAACGACAAATCTAACTTATTCCTCCTAAACATAAATGCTAGAAGTACAGTAAATAAAGTATATGACCTACATGCTGTTCTTTCCCACTATTCTCCAGACGTAGTGGTACTAACAGAAACCTGGCTAAAACCCAACATTAACGACAACTAAATACTTGCTCCCAGTTACAATATTATTCATCACGACAGGCCAACCAAAAGGGGTGGTGGAGTAGCAATACTATTCAAAAACTACCTAACAGTGGAAACCTCAAAGGTTCCAGTCCCTAACTTTGACAATGCTGAGCTACTCTTACTAGGCTATAAAATAACCCTAAGAAACAGCAATATCATAGGTGGATACATTCCACCTGGTAACAACTTATCCACACCAGAGAATGTGCTTTACTGGATTTCTACTGCACTTCCTCAAGAAACAATTCTATTTGGGGGATTTTAACATTGATTGGATCACCTGTTCCTCTTAAAATCCTGCTACCCATATCAACCTTTATGGGTTTACCCAAATTCTCACCTCCCCTAAAATGATAGACAAATCCTCCAAGAGACAATCTATCCTTGACTGGATTCTGATTAACTATCCCACCCTTTGTTCCCAGTCAGGTTGTCTGCCTGATGGTCTTAGCGTCCATCAACCAACCTTTATGCTAAGAAGCCAGTCCCATCGATGTAAGTCATCCACCTTCCACATAATCAGAAATAAAACAAACTTTAACCCTGGTAAGTTCATCTTAGTCCTAAAGAGCTACAACAGGCAGGCTCTTAAATATCTACCCCTAGAAGAAGGTGTTAATTTATTCAACTCTACTTTCCTAAATATACTAAACTGCCATGAACTGTAAGAGTAAAAGCCAACTATGCACCGTGGCTAACTAAGGAATCCCTATCCCTGTTAAAAGCAAGAGAAAAAGCTTGGGAGCAGTTTCATAAAAAACAAAACCCAGGCCACAAAAGCAACCTACCTAAAACTGAGAAACAAAGCGAAGAAAATTGTCAAACTGGACAAAATCAACTTCTACCATAATATTCAAACAAAACACCAGAACAACCCTCAAAAGATCTGGGCAGCCATTAATAAAATACTACATCCAGGCAAATCCACCACTCCCTCACCAACAATAACTAATAACTCTGACAATGTAGCAACTTACTTCAATAAATAGTTCACAGAAACCATACTAGCCCTCTCAACTTCTCAAAACATTCCCACAACCTCAGAACCATTTACATCCCAAAATAACACTGACTCCTTTAAACTACAACTCAGTCCCTGTTGGTACCATACCTAAATTACTTAAAAAACTAAAGCCAACCACACTTGCATCCAACAAACTCCCTGCTGATTTTTTACAAATAGCAGCAGAAGAAATAGCCTATCCAGTAGCCATACTAATCAAAAGATCAATCTCTGAAAACCTTGTGCCTAACATTTGGAAAATATCCCATATCCTACCCTACATAAAGGTGGCAGTTCCACTGAATTGACTAACTACTGACCAATTGCCATCCTGTCCCCCCTATCCAAAATATTAGAGAGAGTAATACACACACAACTGATGCACCATCTACACAATCAAAAACTTCTTTCTGACACTCAACATGGCTTTCGCCCTTATCACAGTACTACCACAACCTTAATGTCCTTCACTAACTCAGTCAACCACCATAGAGACACTGGAAATTTTGTAGCAGCCATCTTCCTGGATCTCACAAAAGCCTTTGATATATGGTGAACCATAGCAAACTAACTAATGTACTCTCTACGCTACACCTTAGTACTGCATTTATAAACTGGTTTAAAAGCTGCCTATCAGGACGCCAGCAGGCTGTTCAATGGCAAAATGAACTCTCCCCCTTCTTCCAGTAACATTAGGAGGTCCCCGAGGATCTATCCTTGGACCTCTATTATTCTCTCTCTTCACTAACGGACTCCACACCTGTACCCCTCTTACAACAGTTATACAATACACAGATGACTCTACACTGATCTGTACAGCCCCCTCTCTACAAGACCTACAGTCCATAACCCAAAATTAATTTCTGGCAATTGAAACATGGCTCACTAACATCTAGCTCATTCTAAACCCCAACAAAACCAAACTACTACTGTTCCACCCTACAAAAACACCCTCATCTACCCTGCCATTCTCCAGCACATCAATAAACAAGACCACTATATATCCAGTAACCTACACAAAACTTCTGGGTGTTGAAATTGACACCACCTTAAAGTTTGATACTCATATCTCACAAACCATCAAGAAAGTACGTAATACATAACTCATACCCTAGAGATATACACTATTCTCTGTACTTTTTCAACCTCTATTGTACTATTATGTATATTTGTGATTTTGGAACTTTTCTCCCCAGGCCTCCGTTGAAACTGGACCTGTGTCCAGTCGGACTTTCCCGGTAAACAAATGTTAAATAAAGTCAATCAAAAATACCTGTTATTAAGTGTTTCATAACTCTTAACAAATCAATGCTGATGGACTGCCTGTTACAGTCAGTATTTTTGGCTATGTCTCACTCTCGCACACGCAAGCATGCATGCAGATCATATGTCTCAACTGTACCAAATTCCTCGGTAATTTCCATTTTTGGGGGTGAAATAATAGGGTGCCACGAATTTCCAAGTGGTCTCTTCAAATCCAAATTTTGTTTTTTATTTATTTACTTACATTTTTAGACATCGACGGATCATGATGATTGTTGCATGCAGTCAGTGGAGTCCTAAACATACCAAAAATATGAGCCAAAAATTTGGACAGTTGAGAGGTATGTGACCTTCACACTCCAAAGACCTTTTTGTTGTGTTAAAAAGTCATGCGTGAGTGCATTCTACAGTGACCGCTGGTAGCTCTTTTAGGTCCGTGTTCATATCTCTGTGACGAGGCTAGCTAACGTCATAGGGATTGCTCAGTCACCAACTGTGCTGGAGTTCCTTCTCAGTGTTTGGGGGAAGAGAAGAAGTAACTGGCCAAGGTAACTGCAGGAGCAAATAGAATAGAAGTGCAGCATGATGAGACTAAAAACCCCAAAACAACAGCAAAGGCAGCCAGGGAAACTCGCACAAATGAATAATATCAAGCGCTTCCGTTCCTTTAATTAAATACGGAAGCCATATTGTAGTAGTACAGAAGTTTAGTTTCTTCAGTGTTTGAACATTTCTGTGATTCCCACTGCATGTGCAAAATGGGAAAAAGGGGTTGAGAATGGACAGATAACACTTTGAACTTGAGATTATTTGCAACATACGCACTGGTTTTCTATCTGACATAGTCGGACAGTGAGTTAATATTTACATCTGCAGCCTCAGAATATTTCCAAGGTAAGAGTTTATAATCAGCAAGGAAGCGTTTGTGTATTAGTATGTTTACTCCTGAAGCTAGCTGACTGGTAGATGGGATATTCTCAAAACAAGTTCCCACAGTTGATGTTATTGCTTTGTCTGCTGAATTAATAATGTTCTAGCATCATTATTTATATGCCCTGGAGTATCCAGTATGTAATGTTGCAGACGATTAAATGAATAAACATTTTATATTGTTCAACTTGTAGGGAGATATGAAAACTGCAGAGGTTGGGACGATAACGAGGGCCTGTGTTAAGTTCTGGAAAAAAACACCAGACAAATACAGATGCAAATGCTTTCTTATTCTTATAATGGTGGCTGCTGGAAGGGAAAATTTAAAGCTCTGGTTGTTCATGACTGCAATAAACGGCAGTGAGGCCTTTTAAATTGGTCTGACCACTGGCCTTAACTGTTCACCAGATTTCAGTATCTCTTCCTGTTTGGAATGGTTAATGAGACTGTGGATTATATGGCATCATTTGGCAAACTGAAGGTTTCTGCTGAGGGTGGAAACTGTTCTTTTACTTAAGCTTGTGCCATAGAAAATGCTGGCAGCGCAGTACACTTCCACTGTAAGTGTGATCTTTATTTAGGCTGGGAATACTAAAGGGAAAATCTTTATACGAATTTGCAGTTACCTTTTTTCATGTGGATTCAATTAAATTGCGTGCTTACACATGTTGCTTAATTTTGAATTCCTTCCATATTATGATTTGTGAGGTGTTGTAGCAAATGCGACTGCCCAGAACTGTTGTTTCAATGGGTAACGTTGGACTGTGTCAGAAACCGATATAGCAGGCCTGCACTGGTTTTTGACATTCTGTTTAGCTACTGAAATACTAAGTCATATAGTTGTAAATTGATATCAGTGATTTACAGTTGTGCAGAGAATACTAATATCCCTTTTCCATGCAAATTAACAAACTATCAAGGTGGAATGTTAGACGTAAAATCCAATTATTTTTCTGACGCTCTACACCATCTGACTAGTTGTTGCCTGTAGTTACGGTTAGGATTTGCAAAGTGTCAGAGCCCTACACAACATTTACTCTTTGTTAACCTACTAATGCATCTGTGTTTCACTAATTAGTTAATAGCTATACTGTTAACCTACTAATGCATCTGTGTTTGACTAATTAGTTAATAGCTATACTAAACTTTCAGCTGAAGAATATAAAACTTCCAACATAAGTATCGTGCATGACATTCTTTCTACTAATCAAAAAACTTCAGCTTTTTTTGGATGGGGGTAAGGGAGTACTCAACTCATGAACTTCAGTGATTTTTTATTAATACTCAACTCATAATGCAAATTAACTGGGTGATTTTTTATGTATTTTATATATTCGTGCATTTTAAGACAAACTTTCTGTCAGATTTTGTTAACATTTTTCATTTTTCCTAAAATCTCCAAAGTATGTATCACCAACATCGTGCCATTTTGCGATTAATCTGTGAAATCCTAAGTAGTGCTGTTTGGATGACTTGTACAGCTTGAGTTCAAAGAGTTTACTCTTACAATTGAAATAAACCATGCTTATAAGTTACTTGGAACTGGCAATATTAACTAAAATATAAAAATAATGCAAATTTTCATGAAGGTTAACAAACAATTAGTAGCATCTTCCATACAGTGTCTTACACTTTGGGGGAGGGGGTTAGTTTTGTCTCCTACCATTATGTTTCTCACTATACCACTCAATAACATCTAGTTCAGTTATGAGAGTATTAGTATAAATGTGAACATATGCATAAGTGAAAAACAACAGTTAATATCTTCTGTTTAATGTACCTTAAACAACTGTAGTGTCCTTTTATTCCTCATTTGTTCTTTATCATGTTGTTTATCACTAATTGATAAGTCACTTCATTAAGGAAGAGGACACCAAAATTACTAAGAAGGCATAAATAGCTGAGTGTGAGGCAGAAACACACTCAGAGCTTATGGAACAGGTAAGGAAATTGGTAAATAAATAATTATCATCTAAAGAAAACATATACATGTTCTTAACTTTAGGGTACAGAAAAAATAAGGACTACATAAATATCAGTGGAACAAAAGTTTACTTTCTTGAGATTTTAAGATTTAAAAGTGTTCTATAATGGAGCCAAGAAATTCTGAATATGGAGAAAACAATCAAACCATTACTCATGTAGTTTATCTCCTCTCCATACCTTTCAATCTGGAAACTTTATTGACCCACCTTTTGCTCTATTTTCACTGCTGTGCAATCACGGTATTGTTATGAATTTATTTTTATAAAAGAAAACTGCATTTTACTTTTATACAAGTTAAAATTGTATACCAGTTCAAAATCCTTAGGTTAGGTGGTTATTAGCACGGTGCAACGTTTTTGAAATTCCTGTTGACATAGACTTAAGAGTTGTGGAGAACAATAAAGCCCCAAATGGGAAGTTTCTTGAGAGACACATGGGGAACGTGTGAATGTTCTGGTAATACAGAAACCCAGCACTTCTGCTTACGTTATCTTTAAGGGAGAATGTCTCGGACATGATCAGTTGGTACCAAATCTGCACCATATTTGTTTTTTGACTGACAACATGTTTTTCTGGTTTAGTTATTTAAGGGAAAGGGAAGACAATTCATAATCTCTCAGGAAGTCAAGTACAGTTCCAAAGGAATACTCAAGTTGAGTAGTTCTTATGTTTCCTTCGGTTTCTTATTACCGACAGATCAGCATTTTTTGGTGATTGTTGTAGTTTTGTACACCAACTATCAAACATTCACAATAAAGTATGTTATTTGTTCTTCCTCTACATTTTGTTGCAGCTGTTAATTATATAGTCAGGTCTATATGTTTTCTTTTGGGAATATCTGATCAGACTGATGCTTTGGTTAAATAACTTAAAATATAAATTCAGTGCCAGGAAGGTTCTGATGGAAGACTCATCTGCAACTATATTGCTTTCAGTAGTAAGCCTCAGTCAGTCACCGTTCACTGTGTTTGCAATTGTCTCTTCTCACCTCAAAGAAAAAATGCTCTGTTCTTCAGAACAGATGGTTGCTGAACTAGCTTGGATGAGAGTTACCCCACTCAAAGACTTTGCATAAACAAAGAAGTAATATGTAATTTGCTGAATCAAATATGTTTTTTAGTAGTTTTATGAAAATGATTCTGTTGACTCCCTTTATTTGTGGCTTTCAGAATAGTGTCAGTCAGTTAATGACAGCAGAACTCTGCAGGTAGCAATTTCGTGTAGAAGCAGTTAATTTTATTTTTAAACAAGAAAACTGTATTTTATTTTTGACAAGTTCAAAGTTTGATGACACAAGTTCAAATGTTAATACAAATAAAACACTATTGTTCTGTTTATTTTGTACTGAATATTTTGTCTGTTTTTCAGTTTGCGTTTAAAAGTCGGTATCCCACAATCCCACTGGAGTGGGTGGTGTTACATAATTATGTATGTAAATGTTGTTAATCAACATATAGATTTTCTACCTATTTTTTATGGGCCTTTCTCCAGACATTTGATGCTTCTAGGTTGAGAGGTATGATGCAGGTGCACATGCACACAAACACAAACATAGATATATACAGATATATATATATATGTGTGTGTGTGTATGTACATATATATTATATGTATATACACACACACACACACACACACACACACACACACACACACACACACACACACACACACACGGTTTTCTTTTTCTTTTATTAAGTTACTCTTTTCATTTAACACTAGCTATACAGCAAAGCACGGTTAGGCAAGCATAAAAAATGGTAGCAGTTTGTTTCTTAGCTGTCTGAGCTTTATAGCTGCTTAACGTGCTGCCGTGAAGCTGTGGACTCACTTTTTCAGCAAGCATTACATGTACATTAACCTCCTGCTTCCATACAATCATTTTCCAGTCAGGGTTTAATGTACAGTTTCCCATTCTTTTTCTTGTAACAGAGAGAAATCTCTATAGTACATTCAAATAACTTCATTCAAAGTAAAATCCCAATCTGATGTTAAAAACACTGAGAGCAAGTCATACATATAGTTAATAATGCACCAATGCGGACAAATCCAAATTATGCAATATTGTCTCATCAGAAGATGAGTAACAGTAAAGACAGGCCTCTAGTGTCTAAGAGCAAACATACATGCTGTACTAATGACAAAAATATACAGTTTCCTCAGAAAAAGTAAATCAAGCATTTGGAAAGATAGACATCAAACATGCCCTGCTACAAGCAGAAATGTCAGCAGGAATTAGTGTAAACACTGACAGAAATACAATATTAAAATAAATATATTTTTAAATAAACAAAAAGACAGAAAGAGAATAATAAATCTAATAATAACATGAGAGGAAAGGTGGCCTCAAATGGGGCTTATCTTTGCAGTAAATCAGAAGAATCAGCACTGGATCCTTTGAAGAGACAGAGGGCTTGGGCTTTCTTCTCAGGTTGTCTGAAAGACTGGATACTCACTTTTGTCACAGCAGATGTTTTCCCTTCTCAGGACATGCTCAGCCAGTCAGCTGTCAAAAGAAGAAACAGGGAGGGGAATCTGAACTTTTGAAAGCTGACCAGTACTGGGTTACCTTGGCAGATACCCTATTAAATGTCACTGAGGCAGTGAGAATGAAGAGCATCAGCTACAGATTAGTGGTGGAACACATGGACTAGATGTACAGCAGTGGGTGGGAAGAGTCGGGTGAACAATATTTAGAGGTAGCAAGGTGGGATTTCATGCACAGGATCATCATGGAGGTTATCTTTAGAAAAAGGAAGATTAAATGCATTAAAGCACTGTGCCACCATCCTAGTATGGAGATAAAGGCTAAGTGTATGGGGAGGCAGTAGCAAGGACAGTAAAATGGTGGGGATTTCTGTAGGTAACTGGGTGCTGGATAAAAGACTAAGGAAAGCTTCAGGTGGGCTGGAGATCAATGGGAGACAGATATTTTTCTGTATCTTGTTCACAGATGAAAATAATTTCTAATGATGTTAAAAAAATTTAGATAATTCACAAAGAAGATGGATTTTAGAGAACATGGGTTGGAGTCCTTGTTCATGTCGTACAGAGATTATGAGAATGGAAAAGTAAAGTTGATGTTAGTAAAGGGAGATACCTCATATCTGGATGTACCAGCTACAATCTATACTTAAACTGACAGTTTCAGAGAGTGGTGAAAGGCAATGAAGAAAGGGGTGCAAACTGGACTGATGGTGGACAGTACTATAGCTGTAAACAGATGAGCATGTATGGTAGAAGTGATGGTATTACTGCAGAAGATATACTGAGTGCAGCACTTGTGTTTGAGATATAAAAGACAAGGTGGGACCAGACTCCAGGAGATGTATGCCAGTTTTGTGTGGAGGGCACACACCAAGAATGGCTAACTGTAACATAATAACTGAGGTAATGATGGAAGGGAGTGGCTCCCGAATTTTAAGGGTATGTGGTAACAGTGAATGTGAGGCAAATCTTGAAAAGGGAAATACAGAAAAAAGCAATCCAGATAAAATGGGAGAAAAGCTGAATCTTGAATATTAACTTGGATATTTGCATGAGGCTTGAATAAGAAATAAACAGCATTTAATGAATGGTGATGAGTGAAGGACTGTGTACTGGGAAGTGAGGTTTTAGAGGAGAAATTGTGAGAGAATATAGTTCTGCAGGAAGAAGAAGAGAGCGTGGTAAGGATAAAGTATGTTTGGAAAGTAAAGGAGTGGAGCTGAAAGACATGGAAGAAGATTCCAAGATGAGTCTCAGCTGGAGAAAGAATGAATGCTGACATACTATAAATTCCTAGGGGGAGAGTAAGAATAGTCATGTGCATGAAAGGGGATACACAGAAGCATTTCATGTGAAAGGAAAAGGAGTCATAAGGTTAGGAAGGTAAGATAGGATGGCATCAGTATGTAAAGTGTTAGGTGAGAGAAGTGGTGGACTCCATGGCACAGACTAGTGGAGAGATGGCAAAAAAAAACTGTTCAGGCTGGGGGAGGGGGTGCAGATCAGAAATAGATGAAGGGTGAGTTGTCTACTGCTTGACTAACAGATGACAATGGTGCACACATGTTGGAAAACTGCATAGATGGAGTCCTGTCACCAAGAAAAATGCTGACAACATCAGGAAAATGAGATGGGCAGGCTATATAGGCCATGAAACTATAAAGTGGGTGGGGAATTGTTAGAGCCGACTATCAGATGTTGGGATGTATGCAGTAGGAGTTTAGACAGTGTGTGAGATCTGTGATTGTTTCAGGTAGGCTGCTTAATGAAGGCATGTTCAAAACAGGTAATGCAGGGATGGATGTTGAATGCAGGTTGAGAAAAGTTTAGAGTAAAAAGTTAATGGAAAAATGACGAAGTAGAGGTGAAGGGAAGAATGCAAACAGAAAATGGTACATAAAAATTGTGGAAGGACTTAAAGGGAAAAGGGGTAGGAAGAAGAGGCGGCTGTGGGAAGGTATGTGCATGTAATGGAAGGACGAGACAAGTGTTAGGTAACAGAACAAAGACAGCCGTAGAAGCTGGGAGTGAAGGAAATGGGTACTGGAGGAGAAAGTACAGAGTTTCCTGAGTATTTTTAGAGAAACAGTTCCTGCTATGATAATGGATAAAGTGAAAGCAGGAAGTTGAAATGCATTATTTTTCCATTTCTTTTATTATGTAACTAGTTGTGTACATTTAAGTCATGCTGCTCACCAAGCTGATTATTGCTGAATAATTTTTGGCTAGTCACATTGCCGACTGATGTTTAATTGGCATTTCATTTTGTTTCTTGTTCTGCAACCATGGAACTACTATACTGAAGTAAGGGAGATTCTAATTATTTTTATTTTTTAACTGTAGTTTGGATTTGCACCATGCACTTTAGTAAGAAGTGTCTCTGGTGTTGTCTGAAGTGTGCTCGGTGTTAGCAGTGTCTTTGCTGTACTCACTTTATGAGGATCGTCTCATGCAGGAACTGGTCACTTTCTCCTCCTCTGGCTCTTCCCACTCGACTTTCGGCCAGTACCTGCTCTCTCTGTCCCCTCCCCTCCATCCCTTGCCCCCTCTCTTCCCCCCTTCTCCGCCCACTTCCTCTCCTACTCTTTATAACTCCCGCTTCCAAATAGACGCCATCTTTATTTCCCTATTCTACCCCTCAGCTGCTGTGCTACCCTGGCTCCAGCGTCCGCACCCAAGTAGTAAGTTTAATATCTGTTCTGCTTATTTGAAACACAGGACTGTACATTGTACATTATCGGCTGTTTTAAATGTGAGTTTATGTACTTGTTTCTCCCTTTGCAAACGCCATATAGATAGCGTTGCTCACAAAACTGGCGTCTAATCTGCAAGGGACTTGTTTGTTTGTTGTCGTTTTTGTTTTACTGAATATATTCTAACTTATACTGTTTTCCGACCTGTATAACTGTGATAACTGACAGTTTTTACTTAAGCAGTGCTTGTTGCTGAGGTTTCTAACTTATGTAACCTGTATAAGCTTAAAAGAAACTACAAAAAGAAAGCTCAAATCTTAGTTTCCAACCTGCAGCATTTCGGCTGTGCCGTAACTGTTTGGGGCTTGCTTTATTATTTAGCTAAACCAGTGCTAGTCGCACAGTACTTAAAGTAATGTCTCCTAAATGCTTTGTTTCCTAGGTGTAGCTCCTGGCTGTGTTCTTAACTATTTAGGGCTTGCGTTATTTTATCTGACTCTGTGCTAGTCGCACAGTATTCAAATATAACTAAATCCATGCTAGTCGCACAGTATTCAAACCAATATAGCCTGTAAATGCTTGTTTTCTATCGTGAAGCTCACCGCTGTGATTTAACAGTTGGGGCTTGCTTTATTTAATCTGAATCCTCAGCTGTTGTCCCAAACTGTAGTTCTAGGTATCTGTCGTGCTTGGTTCTGCTGGAATTCCTACAGTATTCATATCGCCTGGCTTCTCAGCGTTTCCCTGAAGCCTTGCAACCCAACTAGGTGTGCTTATTTAAACTGTATGCTACTTTTAATTCCTCTGTGCACAAAGAAGTGTGTATCTTTGTTATCTACCTGTGTTTAGCTGTTTCAGCATGATACTGTAAGAGCGTTACCTATGCTTTTTGTTTTTTCTCACTGCAATATGCTTTTATTTGTTCAAAATTACTTTATGTATGCTTGACAACTGTCTTCTTGTGTACCTTTGATGCCTTCACTGCTATTTATAATCGTACTTATTTTTCCTATATGTTGTAGCTTGGGCTCCTGCCTACCCTGCCCTAACCTCCTGAAAGTACCCTCCTGAACACTCTGGCTAAGAACCGGCTAAAACGAACTCTTAATCCTAAACTATAAGGCCTTACTGCTCCCTGAGTTCTTCCTACAACAAGGATTTCAAGAAAGTATGTGCACTACTGAATCACTTTGCAAATTATAAGTTGATTCTACTAGGTCGCAGTACGCTTCCCTGCCAGACTAGCCAGCAGCCAATACCCCCTCTTCCTTGCTGCTTGCACTCCTAGTTCTCCCCTTAATTTCAACCCCCTTCTCTGCTGCTTTAAGTTCTCCCTGTAATTCTTACCCCCTATCCTGAACCTCGATAGCTCCTTCCTCGCTTTTCTTGATTCTCTCCCTGGGGTCTCTACAGCTTTAGACTGACTGACCACTATTTTTCCCTCTCCTTCCTCATCTCCCCTAATACTGCCCTCTAACATCTTTTCCTCTGCTCTCTCCCTCTCTACTGTCCAGGATTCCTATCCACTCTTCGCTTTATATTCAGCCCTCCTCTATCCCTTCTCTGAAGTCTCTTCCTTCTCCCACTGTCTTTCTCCTTTACATCTACCCTCTACTCCACTTCTCTGCATATCTCACTACCCATTTCACATCTCTGCTACACTTACCTTACCTATTCACATCTCTGCTAAGCTTACCTTCTGACTATTCACTCTTTCCTGATTGTCTTCCTCGCTTTCTCCTCCTCTGGCTCTTCCCACTCCGTTCGCCCTGCGGGCTCACTCCGCTCCCCTACCCTGCCCCCAAATTCCATCCGCCCCCAGCACCTCTACATTTATCCCTCACTTACTCCTCCCTCCATTTCTTTCAACCAATCTCAGATTTTTTTTCCTACTCCCTCTCATTTCCCCGCCCACTCTTACTCCTCCCACTTCTCACTACACTTAATCTTCCCCTCTGCTATCCATAATACATATCTCCCTTCCACTCCTTTACCTTCTCCCCACAACTGCTTTCTACTTCCTTTCTTATTTCTACCTTCCATACCCCACCCCACCCATACCAAACATGCCCTCCCAAATCCTCTTTACTTTCAGACTCCCCTTCTCATCTTGCTTATTCCTCTCTATCATGCTACTTCGTACTCCTTAAAAACTCCCCCATACCTTCCTTCTACTCAAACTATCACTTTCACTCACCCGCAACCTCTTCTACTCCATTTCCCCCTCCCTTATCCCAACAAACCTACTGCACCTTTTCCATCCCAATTACTCTCCTCCTCTACAAAAAGCTTCTCTCATATATTTCCATTAACCCCAAACAACTTCCTACAATCCAAACCTAAAAGGCAAAGAGTTATCTCGTGTAAGATCCTAGCCTTATCTGGAGACATTCATCCTAACCCTGCCCCCTGCCTCAGTACAAACATCTCCTTCCCGCCTTCCCCTTCCTCCCTTACTTTAAATAAGCCTCTTCCCCCTTCTCCTTCTTCTCCTACTTCCTCTCTTAGCACCCTTAAAGTTTTCACTATCAATGCCCAGAGCCTTAACAACAAACTTCACCATGTTCATGCTTGGATCAATCACAACCAACCTGACATCTTAGCCATCTCTGAAACTTGGCTAAAACCTCATATTTCTGATTCTGAAATCCTACTCCCAGGTTTCAACATCCTCAGGAGTGACCGATTAAATAAAAAAGGTGGTGGCTCTGCCCTAATCTACTCTAACCTTCTCTCCATAATCCCCCTTCATATCCCTACCCCACAATTCAAAAATACAGAAATAACAGCATGTCTCCTCCGACTCAATAAACATAAAAATATCTGCTTCATTTCCTTATACATCTCCCCAGGTGATAATATCTCCACCCTTGAGAATATTCTCCATTGGGCCTCATCTGAAATAAAATATGAAACCTTTATTCTAGGTGACGTCAACATTGACTGGAACAAAATCAACACACCTTCCCCCTCCCTAGCCATTAACCTTTTCAACTTCTCCCAAGTAATCCATTCTACAACCCGACCTAACAAAAACCACCCCCCAGGGTCCATCATAGATTGGATTTTAGTCTCCCATCCAAACAAAATCTCTCTCTCTGGCACTATCCCTGACTCCTTTAGTGACCATCTCCCTGCCTTCATTCACTGCTCAGCATACCCCTCACAATTCAAACATCATTACATTCAAATTCGTAACCTTAGCAACTTCAACCCCCTTTTCTCTAACATTTTCAAACAAATCAACTGGCAAATCCTTAACACACTCTCCCTTGACAACGCTGTAGAGCATTTTAACTCTATCTTCCTAAATCCTCAACTCCCTCGCTCCCTTAAGAAACAAACGAATCAAAGCCAATTCTACTCCTTGGCTGACCAAAGAGACTAAACATACCATGCATCTCAGAGACAAATCCTGGAAGCTTTTTCAGAAAAGTAAACTGTCTTCTGCCTTGCTCCAATATACTCAACTCTGCAACCAAGTAAAAAAATTAGTCTCCTTGGACAAAAAAAAAAATACTACAATAAACTTCAGTCCAATAATAATAAAAACCCAAAACAATTCTGGAAATCTGTTAACTCTCTTCTCCATCCTGGGTCAATAAATAACCACTGCCCTGACCCTAGTTTAACTGACAAGGAACTGAGCTCTCACTTCAACACTTTCTTTACAGATTCTATAGCTAAGCTAACCAAAACATTTCCTGACAATAATCCATTCAACTTCCTAAACTCTCCTTCCATCATCCTTAATAACTGTCCCTCTATGTTCCAGCTCAAACCAGTTTCCACGGTGTTCATAAAAAAGCTCTTATCCAAACTAAAGCCATGCTCGAATGCCCCCGACAACATTCCCCCCTCCTTCCTCAAATGCGCAGCCGAACGTATTGCTCTCCCAATTAGTATCCTGATCAACCGATCCTTAAAAAGAGTCATACGTACCCAAACTTTGGCGTTCACCCTACATTCTACCACTGCACAAAGGAGGTAAAAACACCTCCATTTCTAACTTCCGTCCCATAGCCATACTCTCCAATATCTAAAATTCTAGAAAAATGTGTCCAGCGCCAACTTTTACCCTACTTAACTCAGAACCAGTTACTTACACCCACCCAACACGGTTTCCGTCCCAGCCACAGCACCATAACTGCCCTACTCTCCTTCTTAGAAACTGTTAATCAAGCCCGAGATTCTGGACTTCTTGTATCCACTGTTCTGCTAGATCTTTCTAAAGCCTTTGACACCATCTCCCATACACACCTTCTCTCTCATCTCACCAACCTTAATCTCTCCCCTAATACTCTTTCCTGGTTCTCCAGTTACCTTTCTGACAGATCTCAGGCTGTCAGATGGAAGGACTCTACCTCTTCCTTCTTACCTACGCCTACTGGCGTTCTTCAGGGATCCATCCTCGGTCTCATACTTTTCAACATCTTCATAAATAACCTTCACACTGTCCTCCCTGACACTACAGTCATCCAATATGCTGACAACTCTACCTTAGTTTGTGCCGCCCCCAACCTTTCTGAACTTCTGTCTAAAACACAAATAGCTTTTTCCACTACAGAAAACTGGATGCACCAAACCATCTCTCCCTCAACTCCAATAAATCTAAAATACTAATTTTCCTCCCTACCAAGGCTTCTTCCTTTGACAAAAACTCTTTCAACGTCCTCAGCCAAACCAACACTCCTATAGAAGTGGTCCCTTCTGCTAAATTCCTTGGCATTACCATTGATGAACGCCTCAAATTCGAGCTCCACATACAACAAAACATAAAAAAAAAACACCAAAAGTTAGGTATGCTCTACAGGAATAATCAATTTCTTTCAAACTCCTCTAGGCACACCTTAGCAATCACCTACCTCCTTCCCTCTCTACTATATGGTGCCCCTCTTCTAACTAATCTGTCTGCTTCCCTCACCTCTTAACTTGAAGCTTGCTATAATAAGATATCTAAATTCACCACTACTTCCAAAAACTCAACTCACCACTGCCTTACCCTACATTCTCTGAACTGGTTAGAACTCCCTAACCACCTTGACTATCTTCAACTAATGACTGCTCACAAATTAATATTTTACCCAGAAAAATGCCCAGCCTTATCCAACATCCTTCTCCCTTACATCCCTAACCGATCATTGAGATCTGAACACCAAAACCTAATGTCCATTCACAGACCTAAACATCCCGCTGGCCAGCTACTTCTATCCTTCTCTCTATGTAGGAAATGGAACTCTCTCCCTCCTTCACTTAGGACTATACCTAACACGGAATCCTTCAAGACCCAACTCTTCTTACACCTATCTTCCAAATGGAAATGTTCTTGCTTTCACCCTATATAAATCCAAGGGATTTTCTACACTAAACCCCTCTCTACTCCTGCACCAATTTGCTCTCTGATTTAATTTCTAAATCCACCTAAATAGATTTAGCTGACTCTCAGTTGACTGTAAGGATGTAAATATTGCTAATTATGTTAGTACCTAGAAAAAAAATTGTTTCTACTGTTCTTACTATGTATATTTACTTCTTATAATGTATAATTACTTACTATGTATCTCCCTGACTGTTTGTACATTTCTATTGTATTTTATCTCATGCATTGTAACCTTGATTGTACTGCCTTTGGAGCTTTTCTCCCCAGGCCTCCACTGAAAATGGGTACTTCATGGCACAGTGGACTTCCCCGGTAATCAAACTGAAAATAAATAAATAAATAAATAAATAAATAACTGTGAAAAAATATGTCAAAAATTTGAGTTTCACTGGTGACGAGAGGTTTGATATGTTTATGGTTTAAGAAGTGTTTTCGCTGAATTTATTTTGCAGCAGTTTGTAACTACATCGCTGATGTACTTGTGTAAATACTGGACCACACTACTTTGTTTGCAACTTTCTGCTAATAGATTGCTTTTTTCCAGTCATTTTTGATGTTTAGATCCACTGAGATTTTGCTTTAACTGTTTATTATTTTTTAATATATGTGGTTTGATTATGTTCTTCTGATGTTTAATCATAAATCAGCATGGACCAGTGTGTGTGTGTGTGTGTTTAACAGTGCAACTGTTTCATAAATAAGCATTTTAATAGAGATGAGACAATAAATTAAAAAAAAACTTAATCTGTCACAATGTCAATAATAGAGTCAGCACTATCTTCAAGTGGATATCCGCACATTTCTGTTAGGTGACAAATTGTTGATATTATTCCTCTGTCCCCTTCAGTGTTTCTTAGTGGAAAGTGTGGAAATGGGTAGAACAAAACAAAAACGGGGGGGGGGGGGGCAAGATGAGAAACAGATTTACGACAAAAAAAATCTAAAGAGGAAAGAACCATGAAATAAGTTCTGAGCATAAAAAAGAGGTAAGGGGAAAATAACAGGCAAGATGTACATGTAGTTGGACTGACGTTGGTAATATAAGGCAAGGATCCCAGCCTACATGTTTGAAGGAAATGTGCACCAAATACAAGAAAGCACTGTCAGGCAATATACCGACTTCTAAAATGAAAGATGTCTATGAGGTTTCTGGTACATTGTGGATTATGACTTCTTTCTTAGTGAAAAACTGCTCAGCAGATCATGCAAATATATGACACACCAAACAACAGATACTTTTGAGCAACCCACATGGCCCTGTTTGGCAATGCACCTGAAAAACAGAAGGATATCCTCTTCCAAGGTAAATAAGGAAGGACAACACAGCTTTCAAGCATACGAACAATCCAATGTGTCAGATGATAAATGTAAGAGATTTAATACAGGTCACCAATCTATGAGCTAACTTTATTTGTGCTATGATCTCATGTATCCAGCGCAATCAATGGAAAGCAAGCATGTAGAGAGTTATGAAGTGATACCCTTGAAGTGAGCTTTATCGCCAAGCATCACAAGGTAGCACTGATAAATATGCAGTGAGAAAAAAGAAAAACAAAAGAGTAAAGCAATATGCAGACCAGTATATTTAACAAAAACAATTCTGACAGTAGTGCGAATGGTGCATATACAGTATGCATGCCCAGAACAAGCATTTAGCAAAGAAAAGGGTACAATGTAATACATTTTTTACTCTGTTATCTTTCTTACCAGTAATGAATAATTGCACCATTTGGTCCAGAGCTAGAAATTGTTGAGAAGCTCAAGTCAACAAAATCTTCCTGTTGCCTGTGAAAGGAAACATCTGCAGTTAAAAGTATACCTTACATATTGCCAAGGATACGATGCATATTCATTTAATTTAGTACTAATGATTCATTTAATGAAATAATCAAATTACTGTTTTTACATGGAATCAAAGAAACATCTAAACCTCTGAATCTACCCAGTCTCCTACAGAATGCTGAGGGATGATCTATGCCTGGCTTACAAGGCATCCACAAACCCCACACTTCTGAATCTCCTATATATTCTTAAGTCAAAGAGCACCAGAAATACAAGGTCTAGGGACATGAATTTTCTCTGTGACTTAAACGAACATGCTGGAGAGACAGATATGTGTCCCAGAAAATGCCTCTTCTATGGAACAGGTTTCCCATCCATGTGAAGCTGTGTTTGTCTATTTCCCAATTTAACTGCAACCTAGACCAGTGGATGAGGAATAGGAAATTTACACCAGGCCTGGCACCCATGTCCCTTATGGGCAGAGGTAGCCTGGCCGCTCAATGTCCTATTTGGATACAGGATGTCATTATTCTTTTGGTAAAACTTGGTTAGGTTTAGAAAGGCCTCCCAGGTCATTAGCCTAGTAACAATCTATGAATATGAGAAAAATTAAGTTTCATTCCCATAACATTTAAGCAGCCTGGAAAACCTCTTCTTATTCTCGCAATGCTGAAGTTACTGCCCATCTCAAGTATAAAGGATACATTATCGGATGATTCTGAGCAGACTAAGAAATGTATTAACTGATATAGCATTCCAAGTGATCATTTTCATGTTACTGTTTACAGTACATGATGGCTCAAGCCAGGCATGCTCCATGTAAACTAAGGCGTGCAGATTTTAATTTTTGAGAGGTAATGTTCTGACCAACTCAAAAGCACCATTTGCCAATTTCCAGTTACACAGAATAAAAAAGGATGCAAACGAGCCAACAAAAATAAATATCTTTCAATGTGGTATATATTTGTACATTGCAATCTGTTCAATTTAAGTATACCAGAATGTTGGAAAATGGCCCACATCATTACCAATAGGACAGTGACTGAGTGATGAAAGAATAATGCAGCTTGGTGTACAAATCTGAAAATTCTGGCTAAAACCCAGTGCTAGACATATGTCAAAATCTTAGCAGAGGCAACTTAGTTTTACTTATTCATTTCTACATTTAAGTGGATAGGTGTGCTGGTTCAATAACTGTTTTCAGGCACAAACCAGGTGGGAAGG
The DNA here is from genome assembly GCF_019279795.1 of Protopterus annectens. Taxonomy (NCBI): domain Eukaryota; kingdom Metazoa; phylum Chordata; order Ceratodontiformes; family Protopteridae; genus Protopterus; species Protopterus annectens. Next base: position 186,780,436 of record NC_056748.1, on the reverse strand, counting down.
CAACTTAAAGTAAGATTTACAAAGAGGTACAAACTCAAGGAACCAGTATGATTGAGGTAATTAAAGGCAAGGCAAATTCTAATACTAAACAAGAAGTAAAGAAAAAAATGTATGCACAGGTTTGCAATATAAACACAGTTATGTCAATAAGAACAGAATCAGCAAAAAGGTAGCATGAAAGTCAGAGGCGACAGTAGGAACAACAGACTACACTACAAACCACTTCAACATACACTGCTGAATTGCATCAATGATGCTTAAACTTTAATTAATAGTCAAGATCGTAAATATTACATACAGCAGTTGCAGTGTTGCCTTTAACATGTATAATCCTAACAGCAGCTATAAGTGAAGTTACCAGATATTGTTTTACAAACTCATCAGAAAATCGGGTACTCTACTCTGACCATTTAGCAATTTAATACTTTTGTTAGGAGAATCTTTTAGCACATTTGTATGCAAACCAAGTCTTGTGGGCTAAGCCATTTAGCAAACCTTCAATTTTATATTGGGAAGGATTTTCCAGACCTCTCAGCTGGGAAGTACACACTGCTTCACTACTGAATATGCTTGTACATACTACTCAGTTTGTTCTGTGGGTGTGGTAGAGGTGGGGTTCAAACAAGTCAAGACTGGGGCTGTGTGAAGAAAAAGGGAGGATTCAGACAGACATTTTTCCAGGCCATATGAATAGGGAGCATTATCTACATCTTGTTCAAATAGTTTGCATTTAATTAATTTATTTACTTATTAAACAAATGAGTGAACTGGTTTTCAGACCCTTTTCAGCGATAATATATAGTTTTAATGTAGACAATTAAGCAGCATGCTTTTGGGGATGTGGGAGAAAACCACAATATGTAAAGAAAACCAATGCAGAAAAAAAAGGCAGAACAAGAAAACTGTACACAGATAATGCCCAGAACTCAGGACTGAAGCCCAAGCCGTGGGGCTAAGAGGCTGAGATTTTAACCAGTGAACCCACAGCAGCCTTAAGTTTTTGACACCAAAAACATGTAGCCTACTGGTCTAGGTCACTTGCATCTAAAAGGGATGGTGACCACCATCAGTTGTGTACTCTTTTGGGACATGTGATGGGACATTATATGATTCAGCTGACAGCTTCCAGACTTGTCACCACTCATTTATACTCTGCAGCAAGACAGTGGACCTTTATTAAAGGCTTGAGTTTTGTACTGGGCACTAAGGAAAGTAGAAGTGTATTATAACATTCTCTATCACTACTTTATGTTTGCAATTACAAAAAAATGCCTGAAGAGCTCAGTGGATTTGCTCCTCACATAATGTCAAGTTTTAGTCATTTAAAATCAGTACAGTGATATGGGGGTGTAGGGTAGCAAAAACAGCTAAGATCTCTACTTAAAATATCTTATGTAATTTTCAGTTCTTGTAAATTATCGCTACTGAAACAGTACAGTAGGTCTGCATACCCTAATGCCTTATGCAGCCAATATGGCACAAACTGAGACCCACCAATTTATATGAATTGAGAATTCTACACCTTAATGAAATGAGCAAGAATATGTCTTAGTGAAAGAAAAGCGTGAAACCTCCCTAAACACGGCTTCCTCAGTCATTCCTTTAGATGATACTGCCATTAGCATAGCTTTTCAAGTCCTTTTCGCACATTAAATTCAACACATTTACTGATGACCATTTTCAAGATCACTGTGGTCCAGTTACTGAGTAGTTTGGATACTTCTGGTTACAGCAAATAAAGAGGTATCTCCACAAAATCCATGTAAACTTACAAATGTTCAGGGATGATGCTGAGACAAATACCTATTAAATATTGCTACAATATGTTCCACGTTTCAAAGATAAATCAGTTGCTGAAACCCTATATTTTAATGAAAAAAACTTCATGCAATTTTTATACCCCAAAATTTTAAAAAACAAAAGTCTTTTTTAAAAAAATACAGAGCCTTTTACATTTGAAATTACAAAATGTTATTCTTCTTTTTGCTTTCACAGCTACTTCTCTGAAAAATCTAAAAGTTATACTTTTGCTTTAAAATGAATGCTTTGGAAATGCTGCAGCTTTCCAATTTCTGAAGGCTTGACATAAATGTGACCATACCCACAAATGTTAACATCGCTACAGTGCTTTCAGATTTTCTTATACAATTTTCAAAACTAAACATATGGATACTGAGCATTATACAATGTAGCACACTGCAACAGTTAAGAGCATTACAGTCAAGTAGGCAACATCTCTACCAAGTCACACAAAAGACAAACCTTTTAATAGGTTATCTAGTTCAAGCATTTCATATGCATAAATCCACTATGGCAAGTATTACATAAGTGCACGTCCTGTTGTGCTAAGATTTTTGAAAAATTCCATAAGTCTTCCAAGTCCAACATATACAAACAGATCAAAACTAAAAATATTATTGAAACTTCATAAGAACATCAAACCAATGTACATTGAGGGGATACAGAAATGTGATACATCCCACAAGTGAGGCTTGTTACCTTTAGCACCCCAAAACAGACTCGAATCAGATTAATTACTGAGACAGTGAGACGCTGCCTCTAGAATGAGTAAATGAACATATACACAAATACCAAGAGGCAGGTCAGGATGCAAAAATTTAAGGTGGGATGGTCTGTGTGCTGAAACAAATAAGGCAGAACAAACACTCAGCTCTTTACCCTTCATAACTCTGTAAGGTTATAAAGTTAAAAGGTTCACATAACAAACTCCAATGAAATCTTTGTAAAGTAGCAGAGCCCTGGGGATAAACTCATCACTGAATTTGACTTTTCCCCCACTCCTCTGCTATTAAAAAGCAAACTATGACCAGAATATCAAAGAGAATTAAACTACTGCATCTCAAAGACGTGCTGCAAGGTAACAGATTTTGTTTTCGATCCAAATTCCACACAGAATAAACAACAATAAAAACATGATGTTCTGACATTTTTGTATACACTGATTTATGAATTGTACTGTCTAATCATTTAGTTCCTTTAAAGTCGCAGTAGTGCTCAGATTTGACAATGTACTGCTGTTTAACCATTTTATTTCCTTACAGCTTTAGCAATATTCAGTCTTAAATTGTTGTTTTTGAAGGAGATCATAATGAAAAAGAAAATGAACAAAATGCCATACTAAACCGTTTTAAGGTTTACTGGTTGGCAATATTCTTCTTTCAAGAAGGAGTGATTGCGGTTTTGCATGAACAACAGTATCAGTAACTAGCCAGCACATCTGATAAATCATTATGCACACTGACCCAGCTGAAAAACAGGAATATAGCCAGCCAGATGGAGGTCTGACTAATTTGCTTTGGGCTTGCCTGCCACACTGGAATTATTCCATGTTGACAAATTCATCAGCTAACATACAACTGCCTGTGAAGCTGTACATTCATTCTATTATACTAACTGGTTCCTTACTGAAGGTGCAGGACTGGATAGGTTGCTGCACAGTTTACATTCAGATGAGAAGTCCCTGTCTATTCAAACTCATAAAACCAGGAAGAGTACATTTGTCTGTTTTGTTTTCAAAGGGTAAAAGTTGTTACTGAAAAGTGGACAAAAGCACTTACAAAAAAAAAGTTATTCTGGTGATTAAATCTGCTCAAGTTTATTTCTACAATACTCATAGAAGAGAATTAAACATCTGAAGTTTTGGACTGTTTATTACTGTTCCTTATAATTCTAAGTTTAACTTTTTTTATCTTTCATTTCTCTCAAATAACACGGAAGTGAAGGCTGTCTGCTTTTGTCATGCTGGTGGCAGCTATTTTCTTGCATCTCTGCAGTAGTTTATGTACATTTTCATGCTGTGATTCACTCTTGGTGTTCCTAGATTCTTGGACTTGAGATGGATTTACCAGAGTTTTGGTGGTGTTTTACGGACTTGTAATGAAAGGTCAAATAAATGCTGACTGGCAGAATTCACAAATGCACAATATTCTGTTGTCTGCTTATGTCAACTGGACCTCACTCTGTCAGGAGGTGCTGTGGTAATGACATGAACACAGACTTCAAAACTGCTGGGATGATAAGTTTAATGCATTAACCATTTTAATTAACAATTTGAAGAAGCTGCCGCTGATCCTCCTCCTGAGTACAGTTTCATTAATTAGAAAGAAAAGATACTGATTTATTCTATTGCACTGCCTGAATTTCATGTAATTCTGACAGAAACAAAGTTCTCAAAAAATGCAAACCTTGACAAGATGTAAACCCTATTACAGTGCATCTGAGTGGGAGGACTACCATATCCTTAGTAACTTTTAAATACAGAAAATGTCTTAAGTTGCTAGAAGACGTAATTGCATCTCATTACCAGCAAACATACAGTAAAGCTAACAATGTTAAGTACTGCAGAGTTAAAGCAACTACAAGCAAAATAAGGGAAGCTTGTGACAACACCCAGTCACATTTTAAAAGCTCTTATGACTACATCTAGAGTGAGTAGAGCAGTCACTCATAAAGATGCACAAAATGTCAAGGAAAAGTCCAGTTGAACTGCAGCCTTTCTCTTCAAAAGACAGTCGCAAGGATTCAGAAAGAACCCCAGCACTCACAGTAAGAGCTGTGGTAAAATGGGCTTGCTTCCACAATGACTCGGTAGTTTCCACTTCAGAGAAACATTAGCCACAGTGAGGAAAGACCTCATTACTGGCTAATTTTGTATGTCTCTGAACTGCTAAATACATAAATGAAAAAGTCACTGCTTTTTGTGCATTTATTATGATTTAACACAATGGTGCATTACTTCATCCTTGGATATTGTACATGCTCAGATAAATCACCACACAGTAGTGTCTATTAAACAGAATACAGTTTCTAAAATGCTATTTTTTGGTATACTGTATGCTTTTTAAAGGGTGAATCATTTTAATACAGTTACTTCTGAGCTTTTTCCAACTTCTCAATATCACTTGCAGAAAACAAAGAGGAACCTGTAGCATATTCAGTGCCTGATCTCTTCACTGATTAAAGCACCAGGGGTGCAACCATATTGGATCTAGTCCTCACTAATATGGGGGACTGCTGCACACCCCCTAGTGTAATGTCTTCCCTGTTAGGATCAGACTGCAAAATGGTCTCCTTTGAAGTAAAAATAAAACCTGGAACCCCAGATAACCCTGAAATATTCAGGAACTACTCTAAGGTTAACTTCCTACAACCTGGCAAATTTCAAGCCCTCATAAACACTGAGAATGCTCCTGCCTATGCAGAACTGTTCACAGAAACCCTGTACAAGCATCTTAATAGCTGCAGAGAGGCAGCTGCACCCACCAGGAAGAAGTGCAGAACTAACTCAAGAAAACAAGCCACCCTGGTGGAATCACACAATCAATAGGCTGTATAACAGAAGGAAGAAAATCATGGCAAAAACTGGGAGATGCAGCACTCAGCATGATAAAAGCACTCTCATCAAACTAATCAAACATTTCAGAGGACAAATAAAGTCTACTAAAGCCAAATTTGAGGTAAGTTTGTCCTCCCAGGCCAAGGACAATCACAAAGTATTCTTTAGCTATCTCCGCAACCTCAAAGGCAATACACAATTCTGTGCAGAGCTCATTGTAAATGGAACCACCTATAATGAGCCAGAAGACATAGCAAACCTCCTGGCTAATAAATTCAGCTCCAACTTTACCCCTCTCTCCCCCTCAACCTTCCTTCAGGAAATACCATCAAATACAACTCCCATACTATCACTAGGGAACAGGTCCTTAATGCTCTCTCTAAGACCAAGAACACTGATACTGCATCTATGGGCCCAGTCAATATGCCAGGATGTCTTCTAAATAGCATGAAACATGACCTATCATGACCTCTGGAATTAATATTTAACTACAGCCTCCAAAAAGGCTTCATGTCTCATGAATGGAGAACAGCAACAGTCCTCCCTCTGCACAAAGGTTGGCCATCTACAGACCCTGGAAACTACAGACCCATACGTCTTACTAGTTTTATATGTAAAGCTATGGAAACAATTATCATGGAAATGTTCAATAGAGATATAGTAAACCTCCAGGCACTGGACTCAACCCAGTTTGGTTTCATCAAGGGGCAGATCAAGCCTACTTAACCTAGTGGACTTCTTTTAAGAAGATAACCAAAGAAATGAACGAGGGAAAAATGGTTTACACTGCCTACCTTGACCTAGCCAAGGCATATGGCACAATACCCCACTCAGGCATTGTTGACAAACTCAAGAGGTTAGGTACAAACTTGTAAGTCACCTGGCAGATAGCCAACTGGCTCACAGACAGGACACAGGAAGTTAGAATTGGGGAGTCCACCTCTATAAAGAGGCCAGTCACAAGTGGAGTCCCTCAAAGATCAGTCCTTGGACTGCTCCTTTTTGACATTTACTGCTCTGAAGTCAAGGCCAATGTCAGTGGTCTCTGGCTGACTAAATTTTCAGATGATTGCGAATTAGGAGCTGTCATTGAATCCCACACTGACACAAATGTTCTCCAGCAGGGACTGACACTGACAAACAACTGGTGTCAAAGCCATGGACTAAAACTAAATGCCAAGAAATGCATAACAGCATCCTTTGGGAAGTCATCCACCCCTGGTAACTATCGTATTGACAACACACCCCTTAGAGATGACCCAGAAGTCAGAGACTTAGGGACACACATAGATAGTAATCTAGCCTTTGACCATCATGTGTCTACAGTAATGAGGAAATCATTCTATGTTGTGCAACTTATAAACAAAGGTATGACATCTAGGTCCAAGGAAGTCATTGTTCTACTGTATTCAGCATTCATCAGACCTATCATTGAGTACAATGCGCCCTTTGGTATGTATCTAACCACTCATATCCAACAACTGGACTGTCTACAGAGATTCCTCACTAAAAGAATGAAGGGCATAAGTAAAATGTCCTATGCAGACCGCCTCAAAGCCCTATCCCTGTATTCTATCTCCTACAGGCTTTTGAGGGGAGATCTTTGCCTCGCATACAGGGTATTGTCAGATCTCACTCTGATGGACCTCCTGCATATCCATAAAACAAATAGCACCAGAATTACCCATTCTAAAGACTTAAAGCTTGCCTGTGATATAAATAGGACCTGCTGGAGAGATAGGTATGTATCCCAGAAACTACCCAGTCTATGGAACAGGCTCCCCATCCATGTAAAGCAGAGTTCCTCCCTAACGCAATTCAAGTACAACTTGGACAATTGGATGGGGAACAGGAAAGTCATCCCTGGTTTGGCACCTACATCTCTAATGGACACAGGAAACCTGTAAATGGTTCATCTCCCAGGGCCCTGCTTACACTTATTAAGGGTATCAGAACTTGTCAGAGATTTGGGATGCATGGCTAGGCTTAAAGGTCCTTGTGGTCATTAGCCTAGTAAACACCTATGAACCTAGGTAATGAGACTTTCTTGCCCCTTGATAAATCAATCTTCAATATTGCCATAATCATAATATAACATTTTCTAACAGGAAACTAACCACTTCAAGAACTCTTCTTGCTAAAAGAAATCTGTTGGAAGAGATTGCCCACTGCCACATTCTGAGAGCTGCTCAATACAATGGGTAGGATTTGGTTGCTCCATGTTTGTTGATGTACCAGATGACTGACATGTTGTCTGACTGTACTGCAACTGTCCCCACAGGGAGACCATTCTGAGATGCCTGCAATGCTAACAGCACTGCTCTTATCTCTATGACATTTACACGCAAATTGGCCTCCTCGAGAGACAAGGTGTCTTGGACTGTTTTCCCCAGATAATGTCCCCCCCACCCTAGCTGGGAAGTGTCCATGGTTACTTTGGCTTTGGGCTGAGAGGGAATAACGGACAACCTTGTAGAACCTGGTCTGAATGAGTCCACCACTTGAGATCTCTCTTGCAGATGTGAGTGATTCTTATCTTGTAAGACATAGGCTGATAAAGAATCGACCACTGGGCAGCTAAAATCCATTTTTAGAATTCTTATATAAAACCTGGTAAGTGGTATTAACGTTATTGCTGCTGCCATCGATCCCAAAGCCTGAAGGACCAGTCAGGCTGCAACTGAGGTAGTGCAGATAATCTTTTTATCTTGGAATCTTATAGTCTGAACTCTCAGTAATGGAAGGGAAGCAATGGTTGTTTTTGTACTGAGAATTGCTCCTATAAACTCAAAACTCTGTGCTGGTTGCAGATGAGATTTGTCACAGTTTATGGTTATCCCGAGAACAGAGCAAGTCTGGAGAACTGGGTCTCTTTCACATATGAGTTGGTGCCTGGTCAGAGCGGTAATAAGCCAGTCATCCGGATATGGAAACACTCAGAATCCTTTTTTAGATGGAGAAATATGAGAAAAAAAATTTAAGTACCAACAATGGTAAATAAGCTACGACAGTGTCATAGAGGGAAGAAAGATACTAACAAAAGTATCTAGAGGTACAGAAAAAATGTAAGAATGACAGAAGAAAATGTTAGAATTTGCAAGAAACAACAGGAAACTTATAAGAGAGGGTAAGGGATAGAAAGAAAAAGCTTTTTAAGAAAGGAATTGAAAAAATATGACATTTATCTGAAGAATGCTCGAGAGAGATGGAAGACCATGCCTTTTCTTTGAAAAATCAAAAGAGATCTGAGGTAATTGGGGTTGGTGCATTGTGGGTAAGGGAGAAGCTTGAGACTTTTTGGTTGCCACGAGCTTTAGCATCGGCCAAGTCAGATAAGAGTGATCGGATTCAAACCCATCAGCTGAGGACAGAATGAACATTGACAACATCCGACCTACATGTTTTAATGCTGAATCCTAGGGCTTAATTGTTGCCCATTTTTGTAGCTTATCCAGATAATTCTCTATTTCATCATGATCTTTTAAATTTGTCATCATACATGTTTTTTGAAATAAGCAAATGTTTTTATATCCAACACTTGCCAACTTTTGGCATTGAAAAAAATGGACCTAAAACAGATCCTTCTGGTGGTTCCCTGTCCACAATGAAATATTTTGATTCTATACTTCTAATCCTTACACATAAATGCCTTCCACCTAACCACTCTGAAGTCCACTGAACTGCATGAGTGTTAACTCTTCAGTCTTTCATAACACGTACATGTACACAATTCCTTGATGTGGAATTGTGCTGAATACTGTTACCAGATCAAGGTAAATATTGTCTGATGGTGTTCAACTGCACTTCGGTGACTGGTCTGCAGACTACAGAACTGCTTAAACTCTTTAGTCGAAGTCTCTTCACTGGTTATGTTCCTGAAGCTTGGAAATGCTACTGTAATTCCACTGCACAAGGGCCACAGACCCTGGTAACTATAGACATATTAGTCTCACTAGCTTCATACGTAAAGGTATGGGGCACACCATCTAAGACTTTATTAATCTGGACATCAAAAATCTGTCAACCCTGGATCCTCATCCATTTGACTTTATCAAAGGAAGGTCCTGCCTCTTTAACCTCATTAATTTCTTTGAAAAAGTAACTGTAGCAGTGGGTAGTTGTTATGCAGTGCATACAGCATATCATAGTCTTAATTTACTTGCCCCTTATCAGACTCATTATTAAATATAATGCAACTTTTGGCATGTATTTATCTAAACATAATTTGAAAGACCTCAAATTCATAACTAAAATGATCAGTGGTCTCATAAAACCTTAGTTATCAAGAGACTAGTAGCCCTTTCTCTGTACTCAATATCTCTTACAGACTCCCCTTTGGAGATCTATGTCTGGCCTTTCATGTGAACTCCTACTCCTTCTCATCAATAATGGTACATCAAATACTTGGTTAAAAGAACTAAAACTTCAACAGCAGATAAGTCACAATGGTGTGACAGCTTTATATCCCAATGTATCCCTCGCCTCTGGAACAAACTTCCACTACATATCAAGCGAAGCAACACCCTTGTCGCCTTCAAGGTAAACCTAGACAATTGGATGGGCAGCCTCAAATTCTCTCCTGGACTATCTTCCCCTGCCCTCCTTGAGGCTAGTGGGAAATTTTGGTTTGTTGGCTAGGAATGAAACAGTCTGCAAACCGATTGCCTAGTACTCATCTATGGACCTACAATTAAATCAGGTTAGTACAACAGCATTTACCATAACTAAATCCATGTAAATGAATATACTGGTATACTCTCCAACTTTATAAGATCAACTTTAACAGTACTTTTTTCAAATGATTTACCTATAATACTCTTATTGGTTGATAAGTAGATGGATAATTATCTGTTCCCCCTTTGGTTATAGCAGTAAGTTTGCCTTTTTTCCTCTGCTTAGGGACAAGTTAACTTTTCTTAAGAAATATCCAAATGGTCCATATGGTCCAGAAGCACAGTTTCGTATTACTTTGCTCATTGCCTCATTCATCAATGTCCTAGTTATAATTGGGAAGCTATAGCTATCCACAGGAACATCAAAACTTTCCCTGGGCCCCATTTCCATTCCTTACCAACTACAATATTCTGCAAATATACCTAAAATTTCAACTAAAACATTAGTCATTTGGATACTATTAGACAATAATGATTCCTTTATGTGGGATTTTATAATTTCTTATATACTTGCAAATTATAATGTCCTTTTATATCACTGTTGCAGTATTCTAAATAGAAGGAATTTCCTGTCCAGGGCACCCCAATGCTTGGCCAGTATATCAAAGCCTAATGATCTTGTATGTGCCATATATCGTACCTATGCGCCACACAGACAAAGTAGGGCATAAAAGGAAATACAGACACAGCTACCCAGAACTTCTTTGCCTCCAGTTTGAATGGTATTATTGCCAGTTGGTCTGAATGCCTTGTTGTGCTGAATATACAACCACCAGATAAGTGCCCCTAGGGGTTTTTTTTCTTTTCTTGGTCTTGTATTTTATTTTGCTAACCAGAGTTTATTGTTATCCAAGAGGAGAAAACAGTGCGGGAGGCAGATTCCAATAAGGACAATCATAAACAGTGTCATTTTTGTTTGGGTGCTATGCCAAGCCCATACCTCTTGTGGTATCTGTAAGGCGTTTGTGCCTATGACACTCAGAAGCCATTTGTCTTCCCTGGTCATTTATCCTGAAAACCAATGGCTTAAACAATTAGCCCAGGGTACCATGACAGAGTCCTTTAATCCTGAGATACACTAGGTAAGAAGAAGGCCGAGAAGTCTTGTACAGATACTTAGCTGCCCAGCCTTCACGGGACATCTACCTAGAAGCAGGTAATAGCTCTGTAGGTCATTTGGCATCTACATTGTATTCCTCTGCTATGACTCAGTAGGAGGCTGGCATGGATCCATTTGTTGCACGTCCTTTGAGAATTTGCAGGCATCTGCTCCAGACATCAAGGGGAAACTGCTATTGATTATCTCGGAGGGTCCTAGAGGGATTCCTCAGATATTGGTCACAGAGGAAATTCCACATTTTCTTATCCAATCTCGCCAAGGGTTGGAACCTCTGGTAATTGTTAGGGTTGATGTCCCTTCCAAGAAAAGACAAAAAAATGAAGGATATTTCAGTCTGTTCTGTAAGTCATCTGGCATCTACATCAGATTCCTATGCTTCGACCCCGCAGGAGGCTGGCATGGATCCATTTTTTCACACATCCTCCGAGGCTTTGCAGGCATCTGCTCTGGACATCAATGGGGAGATGCTGTTATTACCTCGGAGGGTCCTAGAGGTATTCCTCAGATATTGGTCAGGGAGGATGTTCCAGGTTCTCTTACTGAATCTCGCCAAGGGTCGGAACCTCCAGTATTTGTTAGGGTTGATGTCCCTTCCAAGAAAAGACAAAAAATGAAGGATGTTTCAGTCTGTCCTAATGATCCTCATAGGGAATGGCAAGAGTTTAATCAGGGCTTGTTTTCTGCCTTGATGGCCCTGAAGCCTCCTCAAGGGGCTTTGGTGCCTGCTCCTCCTAGGACCTCTGCCCCTTCTAAATGACCTAGGGAACCAGATTACTCAGAGAAGAATTCAGTGTCTGATGAGGAGTCTGTGTCCTATTCTTCACAGATGCCTTTGCCTTTAACTTTTGGTTCTGATAAGGAAGAGTCTGTCAACCCTGACTCTCCTTTTCAGGAAATGGCCTTTGGGGGCACAATTGCTAGCATAATGGAATACTTTAAGTGGGATTCTTCTCAACTGTCCGATATTCAGAGAAGATATCATGAGTTGCTTCAGATGGATACTCCTAAACCATCAGCAGTTCCTCTTGTTTTGGCTTTCTTGTTCGACAACCACTGCTGGTTCAAATCTCTTGATTCTCAACCTCCTGTTCCTAAGAAACCTGACTGGTTCTATAAGGTTCTTGTGTATTGTCGATTTTTATTTAAACAATCTTCCGTTAATCCTGCTATGGTGTCAATCTCTTCTGACAAATCTTCTAAGCTCCTGTTTTCTTCCAAACCTTTGCATTCTGATAAGGATAGCAGGGCAATCGAGATGATTGGTAAGAAAGTTTGCACTACTACTACTTTGGCCTTTAGGGCTGTTCATAGTTTCATAGGTAGGTACTAGGCTACTGGCTCTAGGGTACCCTGGCTTTCGCCACCCAAGAAAATTATATTCCTATGCCCCTGTCGAGCAGAGCCACAAAGGTGATCCCCGGGGTGAATTTCCTATTTCTCATCCAATCATCGAGATTCTTCTTGAAGAGTGCTAATGACGAGCTTCGTTTGATATAGATAGGTAGTTTGTTCCAGAGTATGGGAAGTCTCTGGGACAGGAATCTATCCCTCCAGCATGTTCTGTTTATTGTGGTGACAAGGTTTAGGACCCTAGAGCGTATATCTTGGAGGGATTGGGATTTCTTTAAGTGGAGCATGTCCAACAACTCTGGGTTTGACATAGCTTTGTATGTTAGGCAGAGATCTCCTCTAAGTAGGTGATATACGATGGAGTAAAGCTGGAGTTTTTTTAGACGGTCTGCATAGGGAATCTGAGGCCGGTAATCATCTTTGTGAGGTATTTCTATGGCCTTTCCAGTTGTTGTAGATGTCTTGTGAGGTACATGCCAAAACGGGTGTGTACTCTATAATGGGTCTAATGAGTGATGAGTAGAGGGGAACAATGACCTCTTTTTTCCTGGATGAGAGAACTTTTGTGATGAGGTGTGCCACTTAGAAGGATTTCCTGACTACTGTGGCGATGTGATTATCAAAGAAGAGACTACTGTCCACCTGTGTTCCAAGTTGTCTTATCACACTTTCGGTGTTAAGTAGACTACCACCTATGTGGTAGCTCATGGGTACAGAGTTTTAACCAAAGGGTATGACAATGCACTTTTTAGCATTGAGCTTGAGGCCATGGCTTTGACACCAGGCATCTGTCTCAGTGAGGCCTTTTTGTAGGATGTCTACATCGTTAGGAGTTTTGATTATGGCTCCTAGTTTGCATTCATCTGCAAACCTCGTTAGCCAAAGACCTTCTGTGTTAGCCTGTACTTAGATACCAAACAGGAGAGGACCCACGACTGAACCCTGTGGTACTCCACTTGTCACTGGTCTGAAGTCGGTTTTGGAGTCTGCTACTTTCACAGTGTGGGTTCTGTCAGGGAGCCAGTTGGCAACCCATCTTGTGACATAGGGATTTATACCTAGTTTAGTGAGTTTATCTATAATTCCAGAGTGGGGGATGGTGTCAAAGGCCTTGGCGAGCTCCAGATAGGCCGTGTGAACCACCTTACTCTCGTCTACGGCATTGGTGACTGCTTCAAAGAAGTCTATCAGGTTTAGGAGACATGATCTGCCTTTTACAAACCTGAACTGGGTGGGGTCCAGAGTCTGGAGATTACCATTGTCTTTCTTTATAAGTTACATGATGATACCATTTGATAGCATTTAATCGAAAATCATAGCATTTATTGTGTTTTCTACTTTTCTGTAAAAAAAAAAAACAAAAAAAAAATCCTTGCTTTCCATACTTTCCTAACTAGTGTTCCAGAGACCAGATTTTGCTGTTCCCTGGGCTTTGTCTTAGTTCCTGTGTTTCCATTTTCCTTGTTTGGTCAAGGGTAGTTTCTTTACTCACTAGTGGGAGTAGGGAGTACTGAGCTGCCTGTTTGTCCTTAGAGGAGTGGTTTAAGGCAGTAACTTGTAGTCTATTGGCCATTTGGTCATTTCCTGTCTTTTCCCCCTGCTATAAAGCGGGCTTTTCCAGCTATTGAGAACTCAGCACAGCTCCTTGTGGTGGCCAGCAGTGTTCCTCTAGCAGCAGAGACCAGAAAAGACTACCTTTCCAGATTTTAAGTATTTTCTTGTGTGCCTTCCGACTACTGTTTCTGCTTATTTTATCAAAGTTTGCACTGTTTTTCCTGTGTTTATAAGCTAAAACTGTTTACTGCACTTGCTAGTTTAAGTTTTGCCTAAAAGTTAAACTACAGGCTAATACACTCAAGTGTACTAGCTTTTGATAGCATTTAATCGAAAATCATAGCATTTATTGTGTTTTCTGCTTTTCTGTAAAAAAAACTTGAAAAAAAAAAAAAAAAATATCCTTGTTTTCCATACTTTCCTAACTAGTGTTCCAGAGACCAGATTTTGTTGATCCCTGGGCTTTGTCTTGGTTCCTGTGTTTCTCCATTTTCCTTGTTTGGTCAAGGGGTAGTTTCTTTACTCACTAGTGGGAGTAGGGAGTACTGAGCTGCCTGTTTGTCCTTAGAGGAGTGGTTTAAGGCAGTAACTTGTAGTCTATTGGCCATTTTGGGTCATTTCCTGTCTTTTCCAGCCCCCTGCTATAAAGGGGCTTTTCGATCTATTGAGAACTCAGCACAGGCCCTGCTCGTGGCCAGCAGTGTTCCTCTAGCAACAGAGACCAGAAAAGACTACCTTTACAGATTTTAAGTATTTTTCTTTTTTTCTTTTTGTGTGCCGACTACTGTTTCTGCTTGTTTTATCAAAGTTTGCACTGTTTTTTCTGTGTTTATAAGCTAAAACTGTTTACTGCACTTGCTAGTTTAAGTTTTGCCTAAAAGTTAAACTACAGGCTAATACACTCAAGTGTACTAGCTTTTGATAGCATTTAATCGAAAATCATAGCATTTATTGTGTTTTCTACTTTTCTGTAAAAAAAAAAAAAACTTGAAAAAAACAAAAAAAAATATCCTTGCTTTCCATACTTTCCTAACTAGTGTTCCAGAGACCAGATTTTGCTGATCCCTGGGCTTTGTCTTGGTTCCTGTGTTTCTCCATTTTCCTTGTTTGGTCAAGGGGTAGTTTCTTTACTCACTAGTGGGAGTAGGGAGTACTGAGCTGCCTGTTTGTCCTTAGAGGAGTGGTTTAAGGCAGTAACTTGTAGTCTATTGGCCATTTTGGGTCATTTCCTGTCTTTTCCAGCCCCTGCTATAAAAGCGTTTTTGGCGGGCTTTTCCAGCTATTGAGAACTCAGCACAGCTCCTCGTGGTGGCCAGCAGTGTTCCTCTAGCAGCAGAGACCAGAAAAGACTACCTTTCCAGATTTTAAGTATTTTTCTGGCTTTTGTGTGCCTCCGACTACTGTTTCTGCTTGTTTTATCAAAGTTTGCACTGTTTTTCTGTGTTTATAAGCTAAAACTGTTTACTGCACTTGCTAGTTTAAGTTTTGCCTAAAAGTTAAACTACAGGCTAATACACTCAAGTGTACTAGCTTTTGATAGCATTTAATCGAAAATCATAGCATTTATTGTGTTTTCTACTTTTCTGTAAAAAAAACAAAAACCAAAAAAAAAATCCTTGCTTTCCATACTTTCCTAACTAGTGTTCCAGAGACCAGATTTTGCTGATCCCTGGGCTTTGTCTTGGCTCCTGTGTTTCTCCATTTTCCTTGTTTGATCAAGGGGTAGTTTCTTTACTCACTAGTGGGAGTAGGGAGTACTGAGCTGCCTGTTTGTCCTTAGAGGAGTGGTTTAAGGCAGTAACTTGTAGTCTATTGGCCATTTTGGGTCATTTCCTGTCTTTTCCAGCCCCTGCTATAAGAGTTGCCCCCACTGTTGCACACTAGGGCAGCGCCGGTTAAGCAGGTTTAAACTATTCGGGCTACCTAAAGTCCACTCTTCAAATTTTCCCTTAAAACTACCTTCCTCGAACTATACTACTGATCTAATCTCGTATCCTATAACTAAAAGATCATCTCTACTTGACTCCAAGTAGACTATTCTCTATCTGTTAAACCTAGCACTTGCTCCTACAGTACTTATTAACTTGATACGGCACTCTTGTCATAGATAGTACCCCAAAAGGCAACCCCCACTTCTCGGTCACCCACCCCGGATTCTTTTTAAAGTTTATTTGTCTATTCCTTCTAGCATGTCGAGGGATCAGTTGCTAGTGTCCTCTCCTGCTCAGCTGGTGAACCTGGGAATATTGAGGCAATGTTACAATTGCCTCATGTACACAGACAACCCTCTCCTCCTCCCACAAAACACAAATACATGCGAGAGATGCAACTACTGCCAAACTGGAGGCTGAGCTCTCTCAACATAGGACTGGCAAGATCAGTTAGGAGGAGAAGGTTACCACACACACTATAGACCCAGTCTCACATAGTACCATCACAACCTCAAATCATACACATAAACACACAAAGACATACTGAGGCTCTGATCAAAAATCTACCAAAACAGCAGAGGCCACCAAAGCAGACACCCAAACAACCACCACCTCAGAACACAACACCTGCAACACATAGACCTCACAGTCAGAGTGTCAAACAGTCACAGCCCTTAAGACCAAACACAATGCCAGACACACTAGTCATTGGTGACTCCATAGTCAGACACACTGACGTCCGCTCACCAGACTGAGTAAGGAGAAGGTCACAGTAAGCTGCCTGTGAATCCGCCACATAACGCAAGCACTCTCTCTCTCAGCAGCACACTCAGTCATTGTCCACGCTGGTGTAAGCGACCTGAGACGCACTCCTGGACTACATGAAAAGAGACATTGAGGAGCTCTATGGTTAGCCCAGGCAGGTATGACCCTGACCGTGAGCAGTATCCTACCTCCACCAAGAATCATGCCACAATACAGTGATAAGATGATCAGCTTTAACAATTGGCTTAAACCATGGTGTCATTCAAAGGGATCCAGTGTCTGTCTGCCTGGGATGACATGCTGGCGCTGCTCTTGCACCTGTCACCCTGGGATTCGGATATTGGCAAATGCTCTTGCCACCCCATAGTGCCTTTTTAGGCAAGGCTCAAATTCTAAACCTACCACCCTAGAACACAAAAAGGAAAAAACTAAGGGTAATGCTGCTCAATGCCAGAAGTCTAAATCTCAAAATGCCGCCCTTGAGGCCCTTCTCAGTATGGAGAACATCGATGTCTGTGCTGTGACAGAAACCTGGTTCAAGGCTCCTGAGAGCACCCCAGCACTATCAGGTTTTACCTCATACCATGCTCGGCCCCAAAATCCGGACAATACCAAGAAAGGAGGGTATCCATATTCATCAAGGACACCCACACCTCAAGACTGGTGGCAACCGATGCATCGGAGACCATCCAGGTGCAATTAACCATAGGCAAGACTGCTCTGCAAATTGTAGCATGTTACAGGCCACCCTCACAAACTCAGGAACCTCACATGGCCTTCCTGAAAACATTACAGGGGATAAATGTATCACCAAACACCATCATACTAGGTGACTTCAATTACCCTAATATAGACTGGGAACACTACTCAAGCCCAAACACCCTAGCCCAAAAGTTCCTGGAATTCATAAACTCAAATGCCATGGAACAACTAGTCACCATCCCACAAGAGATAACATACTTGATCTCATCATCACGAACATGGGAGCACAATGTTCAACACCGGAAGTATACCCTCACTGGTGAGATCAGATCACAAACTAATCTCGCTGGAGGTCCTCATCCCACCCCACCTGAAATAAAAAGACCACAGTAAAGAACTTGCCGACTTCACACTTCTAAAGACTAGTGTGGTCTCCTTTAAGGCCGGAAAACAGTACTCAAGCCGCTGAATCACTTACAAATGCCTTCTACCAGCACCTGCAGGACTGCATGGATAAGGCAATCCCAAGCAAAACAAAGACTCTTTGTACCAAAGCGTCCAGTCTGGTGGACCCCAGCCATAAACAAACTCTACAACAAAAGGAGGAAGCTACTACAAAATAGAGCAAAATCCTTAAAAGGTAAGACACCCTTGATCACTATAAGTAAAAACTAAGAGCTCTCATAAAATCATCCAAAGCAAATTTTGAGAGAAAAATAGCTAAAGACTCAAAGACAATCATAAGGCCTTCTTTAGCTATGTTAGAAACCTGGGAGGAAACTCCCAGATATGCTCAGAACTAGTTCAAAATGATGTGAAGATTACTGATCCTACAGACATTGCCAACATACTGGCTGACAGGTTCAGTGCAAACTTCTCCCCAAAGGAGAGATATCTATACCAAGCGATTGCAGCCCCCAAACATTTCCAACGCCCAAGTGAGAACTGCTCTCAAAGCAAAAACACAGCATCCATGGGACCAGATGGTGTCCCCGGCTGTGTGCTCACGAACTCAATGAGGAATTAAACCCACAGCTAGGACAGCTGTTTAATCAAAGTCTTACCTCTGGAAGGAGTGGCGCACTGCAACTGTGGTCCCACTTCACAAAGGCGGTGCCTCCACCGACCCTGGAAATTACCGCCCATTAGCTTGACAAGCCTTATCTGCAAAGCCATGGAGAGGATCATAATGGACCTCATAAATAAAGACATAGGGAATTTGCAGACTTTGGATCCAACCCAGTTTGGCTTTGTCAAAGGCAGATCATGCCTTTTAAACTTGGTTGACTTTTGAAACAGTCACCAAAGCCATTGATGAGGAAAGGCAGTCCATACAGCCTACCTCGATCTGGCGAAGGCCTTGATACAATACCCCACTCGGGTATCATTGAAAAACTCATCAGCTTAAATGTTAACCCATACATCACAAGATGGGTTGCAAACTGGCTGAGTGACAGAACCCACAGGGTCAGAGCTGCTGGCACCATGTCAGACTCAAAGCCTGTCACAAGTGGTGTCCCACAGGGCTCAGTCCTGGGCCCACTCTTGTTTGGCATCTACTTTTCAGTACAAGCAAACACAGGAGGGTTATGGCTGACAAAGTTTGCAGATGACTGCAAACTGGGCACCATAGTAGAAAACACATCTGACACAGATATCCTTCAGAAGGGTCTCACAGAAGCGGATAACTGGTGCCAGAGCCATGGCCTAAAGTTAAATGCCAAAAATGCATAGTCATACCCTCGGGAAAAACAAGGTTACCCCTAGCTACCAAATAGGTGGCAATCCACTGAGCACAGAAGAAGTTATCAGGGACCTGGGGACCCAGGTTGATAGTAGTCTATCATTCGACACCCATGTAGCTAAAGTAGTTAGGAAGACCTTCTACATTGCCCACCTTATCATGAAGGGATTCTCATCTAGATCAAGGGAGGTCATGGTCTCCCTTTACTCATCACTCATCAGACCAATGATTGAGTACAATGCCCCATTGAATGTATCTGACCCGACACTTGCAGCAGCTGGAGAGGCACAAAAGCCACAAAGTTCCTCACCAAAAGGATAAAGGGTCTCAAAAATCTGTCCTATGCTGCCCGACTGAAAGAACTCCAGCTCTATTCAGCTGCTTACCGCTTGCTCAGAGGTGACCTCTGCCTAACATACAAGGCCATGTCAAACCCAGATTTGATGAATATGCTTCACCTCAAAAATCTAGATCCATCAGAGCCACAAGCGGGAGACTTAAACCTCGACACGGTTATTAATAGGGCGTGCTGGAGGGATAGATTCATCACCCAAAGACTCCCTATGCTGTGGAACAAAATCCCGGTATATGTGAGGCAGAGCACCTCGCTGGCCTTGTTCAAGAGAAATCTTGACCAATGGATGGGAGATCGCAGATATACCCCAGGGATTACCTCAGTGTCACTGCTCGACAGAGGCACAGCAAAATAATGGGTATAGTTCCCCATACTAAAGGGGTGGCGTAAGCCACAAAACAATGGGCTAGGCTTGTAAATGCCCTCGGGCAGATAGCCTAGTATGAACCTATGAACCTATGAACCTATACGTTCCGTGGCCTTGCAAACCAGGCTTGTTAGGTTAATGGGGCGGTAGTTCCCGGGGTTCGTGGTGGCTCCCCCTGTGTGGAGTGGGATAACCATTGCTGAGCGCCATTCAGTGGGCACAAAGCCTGAGGTGAGGCTATGATTGAACATGGTGCTTAGGTGGGGTGCCAGTTCATTTAGTAGTTCGTATAGAACGCAGCCTGGGATCTTGTCAGGTTCCATGGATGCTGTGTTCTTGGCTTTGGAGAGTGTGTTATTTATCTGTGCAGCCGTGATTACAGGAACTTTGCATTATTCCGGTATAGAGATGGGCCCTTTAGGGGGTAAGAGGGGGGTAAAGTTAGCACTGAACCTATCTGCCAGGATGTTGGCAATATCAGTTGGTTCTGTATATTTAGTGCCATTGTGCTGTAACTCAGAGCAGATCTGAGTGTTGCCATTGAGATTCTTGACATAGCTATAGAATGCTTTGTGGTTGTATTTAGAATCGGTGGCAATTTTGTTTTCGTAACTAGCTTTGGAGGATATTATGAGGGATCTCAGCTTCTTACTGAGGCTAACCAGGGAGTTCCTCCAGTGATGGGATTTTACTCTTTTTTGCAACAGTTTCTTTCTTCTGTTGTAGAGTTTGTTTATGGTAGAGGACCACCAGATTGGCTTCCTTTTTTTTGAGGATAGCATCTTGGTTCTGTTAGGGATAGCATGATCCATGCACTCATGTAAGTGCTTATAAAGTGCATTTGTGTAGGACTCAGCAGTCGTACCTCTATTGTCCATCTGCATGGGTGTTGTGAAGTTTGCCACCAAATCCATGTCCAGGTATGCTCTGGCCTTGACTGCTTAGGCTTGTCAGGTTATTTCTGACCTCCCGGATTCTGAAGGCAGATCCTTTGCCCGATCTACTTTAGGTTCTGCTTCTCAAGTCACTCACCACTCTATTAAATGTAGCTATGATTCAGCTGATGCCTTTTCTAGGGCTGTGGATTTTGGGTCTGTCATGAGGTGTTACGTCTGGCTTCTTCTCCAGTCTCTGCTTGAGGACATTAATGCAAAGTTGTTGGATGCTCCTTTGGATAATAAACATCATTCTGGGACTGCTGCTGACCTGTTTAAGCCTCTTCAAGAGAAAGGCAAAGCCTTGCAGGAACTTAACCATATTTTTCTTTCTCTCCTACCCCAAGGTCCTAGAGGAATTATCCTTCTAGATCTGCTTTTGTTTGCAGGCAATCCACCAGGCCTTCAAGGGCAGGAAGGTTGGTAGGTGGACCCCTCTGCTAAGCCTTCTCAAGTTTCTGTGGCCCAGAAGCCTCCTTTATCTGATAAGCCTTCTTCTCTTTGACAATCCTCCCCCTTCTCTTAAACCAGGTTCCTTTATCACTTCATCTTTCACGTTGTCTTCCAAATTGGCATCTCATCACTTCAAATGCTTAGATTATTTCTAGCATCCATCAGGGTTACTTCATGGTATGGAAGTCTCGCCCTCCTTTTTCAGGAATTCATAAACCTCTAGAGCAACTTGCACATTTCCCGGATGTTCTAGGGCCCCTGGTGAACAAAGGAACCATTCAAACTGTCTCCTCTTCTCTGGAAAAGGGTTTTTATTCCAAGATGTTTCTGGTTCCTCAAAAGGAGGGCACTTGAAGACCTATTCTGGATCCCTCCCTGCTCATCACCTTTCTCAAGGTCCCTTCTTTTCGAATGCTTACTCTTCAAACCCTGTTTGCTCTTTTACTACCCCAAGCTTTTCTGTTGTCTTTGTATCTGCAAGATGCTTATTTTCATATCCTTATTCACCCTCTTTTCAGGAAGTTTTTATATTTCTCTGTTTCTTCCTTTAATTTTCAGTTCTCTGCTTTGCTATTTGGCCTCTCTACTGCCCCAAGTGTATTCACAAAATGCCTAGCTCCCTTGATTGCTTTCTGCAAGCTCCAAGGCATTCAGATTTTTCCTGATCTAGATGACCTGTTGCTTCAGGCGCTTTCTCCCAGTTAACTGTTACAACATGGGCCCTCTATCAACTTCCAAAAGTCTGTCCTAACTTCCTCTCAGGATCATGTCTATCTGGGATGCAGGATTCAGACAGTGCCAATGCTGGCCTCTCTTCCACCTCCAAAAGTTTTGTCATTGACAGCCTTCTTTTAGTCTCTTCCTCCTCTGAGTGCCGTGCCAGCCATGGAGTTGCTTCAGGTCCTGGGATTCATGGCCTCTTCTATTTCAATGCTCCCTCTGGCTAGACTGCATATGTGGAAGCTTCAATGATACCTTAAGTCAGTTTGGCTGCAGTATCATCACCATATGAATTTCAGTATACCTCTCCTTCACTGTCTAAAGAAGGAATTTTAGTGGTGGATTCAACAGTTTGCTCTCAACCCAGGCCTGCCCTTTCAACCTCCAGTCCCTTCTCAAGAACTTTTCACCAACGCCTCAGAAATGGGGTGGTGGATTTTTTTTGGTCACCTGAAAGTTCACAGTCTCTGGATTTACATCAAATGTCAGACCATATCAACGTCAAATAAATGAGGGCTTTGATTCTGGCCCTTCAAGTTTTTCACCCCATGTTCTCTCCAGGCCCCTTGAAGGTGTACACAGACAACACTACAGTGATGTGGTATGTTAGCAAGTAGGGAGGCACAAAATCTTACCTCCAGCCAGGATGGCTCTTCAGGCTTGGAAGGTGGCTCTCAATTATCAGTAAACTAAGCAGGCAGTACACATTCCTTCAGAGCACAATCTACTGGCAGACTCTCTGAGCAGGTCCAAAACACAAGCTCATGAATGGATGCTCCACAGAGACAGGCTTCTGGACACTGTCCGTCTCTGGGGTATTCCACAGGTAGATCTTTTTACCTCCCCCTCTGAACAGGCAGCTTCCTATCTTCTGTTCCAGAGTGCCATGCCACCTGGCATGGAAGACAGACCTGTTCCAGAGTGCCATGCCCCCTCTCTTTTCCTTGGAAGACCTTTTTTATACTTTCCCTCCTCCTCTTCTACTTCCATGGGTCCAGCAGAAGATTCAGCTGGACTCCCCAAATATCTTGCTAGTGACTCCCCTTTGGCCAAGGCAGCACCAATTTTCCTTCTTAATAAACCTGGCCAGGGGCAATCACCACAAGTTACCTCACCGGTTGGATCTCTTCACACAAGACAAAGGGTCTCTCATCCATCCTCATTTGTCCACTCTTCACCTGACAATGTGGGTGATAGGGTTTTGACCTTTCAGGCACCTCTTTTCTGAGAACGTGCTCAGGGTTTTACAGGAGGCAAGGAAGCCTTCAACCAGAAAATCTTATATGTCCAAATGGAAAAGATTTTTGGTCTGGTGCCATGCTCGTAGTCAGAACTCATTTTCAGTAGGGGTCCATTTGGTCCTCTCTTATTTGTGTGAGTTGCTCCAGTATGGCCTGGCCTATTCTTCTGTGAAGGCCCATTTGTCAGCCATTTCTACTTGTCTGCCCCTGAATACTCCTTTGGCTTCATGTTTTGAGGTCAGACAATTTGATAAAGGCATCCTGCATATTAGACCTCCAAGGAAACCTATTCCTCCTTCTTGGGACCCTAATTATGTTTTGGAAAAATGCACTCAGGTTTCTTTTGAGCCTGCAGATTCTGCTTCTTTGCACACTGTACCTGGAAGACTGTTTTGTTGGTGGCTCTTACTTCTGCTCGGAGGGCTTCTGAGTTCCAGGCCCTTATGGCCATTCCTAATTTTTTGCTTTTTCACAGAGACAGGGTGTCCCTTTGTACTAATCCATATGCCTAAGGTAGTAAATGATCTGTCATCGAGTTAGTCAGTACAACTCCCTTCTTTTTTCCCTTCCCCTCAATCTGCTAGTGAGAGTATCCTGCATATACTGGATTTGCACAGACAGCTCAGGTACTATTTGGATAAAACTAAGGCCGTTTATAAGTCTGATCAGCTTTTTGTTTCCTTTCGTCCGAGGACACTGAGTTTGGCTGGTTCTAAGCTGAATATCTAAGGCCATTTCCTTTTATTATACGTCTCATAGCAAATCTTTGTGTCTTCTTCAAGGTGATGGGACACCAATTCCATCCCTGAAGCTGTCACCTGGTCTTCGGTGCAAGCCTTTACTTATACGTTGGATGTGTTTTCTAGGGCCAGAGCAGGTTTTGCTAGAACCATTATGTATGGGTTTGTGGAGGGATCTTTTCAGCCTTCCAGCTTTGGTTCTGTTTGTTCAGCATTTTTACTCTCCCCTTCTGTTTAGAATAAGAATACTGCAACAGTGATATAGATGGACATAGTACAGTTGTGTAAAATCATACCATAACAGATGTCCTTCTCCTCACAGTTTTGCAGTATTCGCTCCCTCCCTCCAATCCCCTCTTGTTTGTTTGTTTGTTTTAGATTCCCTTTTAGCTGAGAGTTCTCCTTTTTCTTCTGCATTTTCCTTCTGGATGTGCATGGACTCCTTTGTCCTATGGAGATTATTCTCTTTTGGGACAATTCAGTTTTGGATAGCTGTGTCTGTACGTCCTATGTTCTGTGCAGGGAGCATAGATATGATGTACAGTGCATACAAGATCATTAGGCTTTGGTATACTGGTCAAGCATCAGACTGCCCTAGGTGGGAGATCCCTTCTGTTTAGAATACTGCAACAGTGAAGAGTAGGACATCAAATGTTAGCACTCACATGCTTTGTCACCCTTAGCTGATGACATCTTTTTTGTTATCACTCATATGCTTTGTCAACCTTAGTCGATAATGTCTTTTTGGGGTTTTCTTTTCTGATTTCTCTTCTGTAACATTTAATGGATTTCTTACATAGCATTTCACTACTTTCTGAAAAGCTGCTGCTCAACAGGGTCTAATAATACTTTCTCATTTTAATAAGTTCTCTAAGTTGCTTACTCTAATGTGGAACAACTGACTTTTAGCTGTCTTATCCTACCGCATTTTTGGCAGCTAGTTTTCCTCAAATGAGTCTATTTTCTCATTCAGGATTTCCCAGCATTTTCCTGCTAATTTCTTGTACATGACTTTATTGCAGTCCAGATTTGTCAGCTCTCTATTTATATCTCCATAATTCCCTTTGCGGTAATGACTATAATACAATGTATTACATTTTCAGAATATCATGTTATTGCTGTTGTCCAGTGAATAGTAATATGGCCTGAATTATTTAGGAGCTCATAAGAGGTGATACTGATGATCTTAATAGTTGTTCTAGTGAACGTGACACTGAAAAATGTATTTTCCCTAGAATTAAAGTATATGTCTTGCTCAAAATTACTGTACAGGAGTGTTTCTAATACATCCTGGTGCAATCACCTAAATGAGCTAAGTAGTATAAAGCATGGCTAAATCTCCAGATATAATGATTTTACAATTGCAGATATAATAATGTGTCCCATTCTTTTCTTTACAAATTTCCAGCATTACTAGAGAAGGACTACTTAAAATATTAACTGGCACATTTATGACAGCTGTTACATAAGAACGAGTTTATATCTCCTTAGCATGGAGAACATCGATATCTGTGCAGTAACAGAAACCTGGTTCAGGGCTCCCGAGAGCACCCAAGCACTACCAGGTTACACCTCATACCATGCTTTTCGGCACCAAAACATGGACCAAACCACAAAAGGAGGGGGAGTATCGATATTCAAAGATACCCACATCTCCAGGTTGGTGGCAAAGAACGAAGCATCAGAGACTATCCATGTGCAACTAACAGTGGGTAAAACTGCCTTCCAGTTTATAGCCTGCTACAGACCACCCTCCCAAACCCAGGAACCCCACTCGGCCTTTCTGAGAACACTGGAAAATATGAAGGTCTCTCCAAACACCATTATATTGGGCGACTTCAACTACCCAAACATAGACTGGGAGCATTACTCTAGCTCCAACACCCTAGCCCAAAGGTTCCTAGAATTTATAAACTCAAATGCTATGGAACAACTTGTTACCACTCCCACAAGAGGGGAAAACATACTGGACCTGATCATCACCAACATGGGGACTCTATGCTCCAGACCAATGGTGTATCCCTAAATGGTAAGATCAGACCATAAACTAATCTCACTGGATATTCACATCCCGACCCCACCCCCTGCCCAGAAAACCACAGTGAAAAACTTCTCTAAAGCAAATTTCACACTCCTCAAAACCGAGGTGGAATCCTTCAAAGCCACTGGGCCTGTGGAAAATACGGCCCAGACCACAGAATCCTTTATAAACGCATTCTAGTATGGATCATGCGATCCCAAATAAAACCAAGACCCAATCCTCCAAAGGCAGACGTCCTGTCTGGTGGACCCCAGCCATAAACAAACTATACAAAAGAAGGAGGAAGCTACTAAATGATAGAGCAAAATCCCAAAAAGCAAAATCCCAAAAAGGGAAGGCATCACTGATCAGTATTAGCAAAAAACTACGGGCACTCATAAAATTGTCTAAGGCCAGCTTCTAGAGAAAAATTGCACAGCACACTAAGGATAATCACAAGGCTTTCTTTAGTTATGTTAGGAACCTGGGTGGTAATTCCCAGATATGCTCAGAATTAGTCCAAAATGACAAAAAATACACTGAACCCACACACACTGCCAACATCCTAGCTGACAGGTTCAGCGCAAACTTCTACCCCCCCCCCCACCAAAAGGGCAAATATCTATCCCAGCAGAGTGCTGCCCCCTGACATCTCAGATGCTCAG